>NC_091755.1:50992484-51179984 GCF_043380555.1 Nothobranchius furzeri | reverse complement strand
CATTAGAACAATCTCCTCCATGTGATCCAGCAGCAGATGCAAACAAAGAAGAGGTTGTGGGAAAAAGAAAATGGAATACCAGCGAGGTTGTAGGAAGTTTGAAAACTGAGTTTGTGTAGTGAAACTGAACAGCTTCTATCCGTTTAGCTCACATTTACACATGTTTACACAGCTCCTCATGGTTGGATGAGCATGTTCTCAAGCTTGAAATAAACTACAGCAAAGCCACCATGAGTACTTCCACATTGTTGCACTCATTGTGGTTTTCATAATAACAGTTTGTCCCATATTAAGTTTTCCTCAGACCGCCAACCAGACGCTAATGGCTCAATCTGCACTGTGCTGATGGACGATTCTCACTGGCTCATATAAAGAGAATAGGAAATATGGATGAGGCCAAAAAAGGGCGTGCATCTGAATTGATTTTGCTACATTCCTGCATAATTACCAGAAAGCTTGCTGGGAAGCAGCGATGATACACAAAAGACATGCAGCAACAAGAATGCACACTTACACACACATGCAAATATACACTTGTAAAGTGTTAGTTAAGTCTTCTGGGCTGACTTAAGCCCGAGTCATGCTTCTCCGTCAGCTCCAACAGGGAGAGACATGCACGCACGGACGGAGACATTTTGCCCTCCTCTGTCTCCTGGGGAGTGTTGCAAAGCAATTCCCCGCCAGGACAGCAGAGGGCGTAGCGCTGTTCTGTGGTATCCTATTGTGTATCATCCAAGATAGTGTGTTTATATTGTGTTTTTTGTATATAAGAGACTTTTTAACACAGACAAATTTGTCTCTCATCCTCCTCCACCTCTTCATGCGCTCGCCACCTCTAAACCCACGTTTCCTGTCATTTCCGTCCACAAATAAAACGCTTGCTGTGTATTTCTTCACTCCTCCAGTGACGGGGGATTAAATGTTCATATTTTTAGAGTTTATTTGCGAGGTATTCTTCAAGTTTCTCTGTGTCTTTGGCTCCCTTTATGTGTTTGAGGGCGCAATTGCGGCGGTGTAGACGACAGCGGTGCCCTGACCAATCACAAGCTTGCGTTCTCCGTCTCGATGGACGGAGGTTTAGAAAAGAGAGCTCGACTCCGTCCATCCTTGCGGGGGCTCTCCAGCAGGCCCGCAAGGACGGATAATGGCGTTGCGTGTCTCCGCACTGACTCAGACGCAGAAGCATGACTCAGGCTTTAGTCATGTCCCGTTCGTGATGATTGCTACGATGCTCGCTACAGGAATGCAATTGTGTTGCAAGATTGCCATGAGTCAGGAATTTTTTTAAAGTAATTTCTAACTCAAGAAAACCTGTAAGTCCAGTTTATTGCCTCAAAAGACAAACAGACACACGAGAAAACTCGCTTCGGACTGTTTCAAAGATGTTGTTCTCGTTTCGTGTTTGGTGGTGCTCAATAACATGGCTATCGGGCCTTCCGGGTCCTTTTACCAAACATTTGTGGTATGCGATTGTCTCCATTTGCAGACAGGACCACTTTGCGGGTCCATTCAGGGACCAGCCGTGTACCTGTATTTGGGTATGTACCCAGAAATGGGACTCGGTAAAGTTGCTGGGCGGGACTTGGTTAACTCATGCTGACTAGATGAAATTATTTTAGCAGACATCGCCAAGCAACCAGAATTTGTAAAATTGGAAGTTGACTGTAAAGCAGAAAGGAAGAAAAAGGAAATAAACAGTGTTAATACTGCAGAAATCCCTCCGCCACACCAGAATATGTATTTTTGTGGTTGCCATAAAATAACAACATTTACGTCACAAAGCTGCTCTCGCAGATCCCCAGAACGGCATAAAATTATGGCATACTTTGACCAAGTAAAACATTCAAAATTGTATCACTGACCATAGACGCCTTTTGGTGATGACCTGTGAAACCACTCACTGCCAAAATGGTCACAGTATGTCTTATCAAAGTCTTTAAAGTGCCAATTTTGTATGGAGAAACGACTGAGAAGACCAAACCAGCGTACTTTCTCTGTCACACACCCCCCCCCCCGGAATGTACCAAAACTGCAGCAGTGCTTCCTTTAATACCCTGAATCACAGTGTTTTCTTGCATCAGACTCTCAAACACAACATTGTCATCACTTCAAACAATCTTAAGCCCTCAATGCCTCAGGTAAGTATTGATGTTCCTCAGGGACCTGTGTTTGATCCACTTCCATTCTCCGCTTAGATGTTACCTTCTGGTCAGCTTTGTCAGACCCATGGTAACCAGTCCATTTGCAGATGATGCCAAATTGTGAATGCTGTTAAAACCCATTATTAATGACAGCCTTGTTTATCTTTCAGTTATTGTTTTTGTTTTAACTCCATCCATCCATTATCGTTCACTTACCCGTGGTCAGCAACCTAAACAGATAGGCCCAAACATTCCTCTTCCCAGCCACTTAGGCCAGCTCCTTCAGTTGAATCGTTATTGATTTTTAAATAGTAGTTTTTGTATCATATGGATATCATATGGTTCTCAGTCCTGGTCCTGGAGGACTGGTGCCCAGCATGTTTTATTTCTTTCCCTGTTTCAACACACTTGATTTCAATTTGCAGGTGATTAACAGGCTTCTGTAGAGCTTGAAAAGCTGCTGGAAATGTGATTCAACACAGAATCCGATTTGTTGGAAAAGGGAAACAACTAAAACATGCTGGATACCCACCCTCCAGGATATTGGCACCTTATAGGATTCCTGGGGGCACCAGGTTGGTTACCGCTACTTTGAGGAGTCACCTCAGTAGAGGGCTTGCCTCTGTGCTTTTCCACTGATTTTCATCATGGTCATAGATGTTACATAAATGATAGATCTTTCCCCTAAAATTGTTGCTAATTTATCCCCAAACGTTTGGAACAAATCAGCAGAAAATGTGACACAGAAATGCATGCAAACAAACCATACGTCTGCTTAATGTGGGCCCTGTTTCTTGGTCTGACCCCAGGAGGGAGTAACCACCAGTATTTTGTACTTGTCTCATTTTCACAACCTTATTTCCCAGGTCTGCGCAGCTTTTCCCAGTGGAGGAGGAGTGTTTCAGTGAATAAGATTCTTGTTTCTCCAGCCAAGAGTCCGACAGCCACAGCTGCTGCCGCGGACAAATGTAGAACGGGCCGAGTCTTCTGTGTGAGTTTTATATGTACGCCCCAAGTTTCTCACCGTTAATCAGACCCGTGCCTCCTCAGCACGCCTTCTTCACACAGCCAACACACGGTTCAGCCACAACCCAGATGTTTTTTTTTTCTTTATTTCAAAATTATATTTTGATGAGGAACGCCCAAGGACGTAATCTTTATTTGAAATATAAGGGATACACACATGACCAGGGGTGGGGGTGTCAATGATACACATTTTACACTTAATGTTGTAATGTCTGCTCGATAGACCACTTAAACATCGCCTCTCAGTAAAAACGAGCAGAAATCATGAATTATATCACCATAAGGTATCTCTGAAGCATATAAACTCACATGTGTAGGCAAATGGAATATACGGATATTAAACTCAACTTTTATTAGCTAAATTTACTCTTGTTCACCTCACCTTTGAGCCACCAGCGTTTCCTCCTCCTGCCTCCTCTCCTGTGCCTCCTTCTGCAGCTTTACTTGTGGATGACGTTTACCAGACCACCCCCCGTTACCATTTTGCAGTGACAGGGTGAGCATAAGAAGAAAATTACCCATTTCAAGCATTTATTTGCCGTTTTATTTACATTAAACTTAATTTAAAAGGATCGATTAAAACAACAAGCCTGTATTTGACAGGGAACGGCTGTCTGTTGCAGAAAAGCAACCAAACAGTGAACAACAGGATCAGGACTAGTTGCAAGAATCATCATCAGACATCAGGAACAGAATAAAACAGTAAACTGTTATGTTCATGTTCTGTGTGCAGTGTTTTATAGCAATATAGGCTGATGCAATGATGTAATGCTGAGGGTGTGATACATTAAACTAAAAGACTTTACTTTGTAAGGTAAGTTAAAAAATTTGCTAAACAAATACTTCTCCAGATAAGCAGTTTTACAGATAGTCAATTACCATATTTAGATGAAATTAGAAAATAATGATAAGTAACGAAAATGAATATACAAACTGATTGCGTACGTCTTTAAAGGTGTGGTTGACTGAAAAACATTTTTGATCGTTATTAGGCCCGAGCAGCGAAAGCGCTGCGGGGCCTGATGTATCTGCTCTGTTTATTTTTCTTCCGCCAAGTAAATTGGCTTTTTGGAGGCCTTAACATACCCGAAAACTCAGGAATTTTTGCACACGTCAGGTGTGGTGTAAAATTTTGTATTTTAAAGGCCCCAAAAAAATCGCAATAAACTAGCTCCACAGCGCCCCCTAGAATGTGAAAAATACCCCCCTCCATAAACCTTAGTTTGTCGTACAGTTATGAAATTTGGTACACTTGTAGTACTCAACAGTCCGCACAGAAAAGCCTCTTGCAGCCATGGTCAACATCAAACAGGAAGTCGGCCATTTTGGGTTGAAATGGCGATTTTTACCCGTTTTGGCCGCTTTCAGGGTCCGCCTCTGATTGATTTACTCGATCATTTTTCGCACGATCGTCTCGACATTTGTGTGAAATCTATCAGAAGGGATGGCCAATCAAATAGAAAAATAAAACTGACTTTTCTTATATGCTGAGGGGGCGGGGCCAGGCCTCGAAGTTCGATTATTCGCCAAAAAATATAAATGGCTATAACTTAATAGCCAAATAGAGTAGAGTTACAAAAACTTCTGTGGTCATTCAGCACCCTGCCCTGAATAGAAATTAATGGTTGAATTATGACATCACGAAAGTCCCGCCCCCTCAGGACTAAAAAGGTCACATTTTCCTGTGATAGGTCCCAAATTGCCCCATTTCACTTAATCACCACAAATTTGTAGCTGGTAACTCAAGACAAGTGGGGGTTGCTTGGCGTCACTTAATGGGAGTTTTCAAATGAGGGCGGGGCAGTGGCGGCGCGGCAAAGTCAGGCGTGCCGCCGTGGCCATACGTTTGACTCCCATTTCGTCATTGCTAAAGCTATCGCCACAAAACTTCTGGTGAGCGATCCTAGTCCGGCCCCTCAAAAAATCTGATGTGAAAATCTGGTGGACGTGGCCTATTCTTTTAAGTAGCGCCCCCTAGGACCATTAAAACTATCAGCCCCAAGCCATGCTTTGACTGAGGATTACGAAATTTGGTACACTAATGTGGTGTCTTAGGACTAGGGTTGTCACGGTGTGAAAATTTAACCTTACGGTTATTGTGACCAAAATTACCACGGTTTTCTGTATTATCGCTGTATTTTTTTAAACGTGCTACATTTTTACACAATTAAATAAACCCTGTATGTCAGGAAACATTGTCCTCAACTTGTGTCTAAAGTTTGCCTAAAATGTGTTATTTTGTAATTATGTTGTTTATTTGTTTACATTTTTCCCCTTTAGTCTTTAAAATACCAATATGATGTCATCATTTTAAAAATATTAGATCAGATGATACTCAGTACTCAAGTAGCCTTCTAATCAGATACGTTTTTACCCTTACTTGAGTAATAAACCCTATATCAGGAAAATATTGTCCTCGGTTTGTATCCTTCCAGTGAGCTTTGCAGATTTGGGAAAACGTCATAAATTTATAATTATTCTCGGAGAGAGACCAACTCTTATCTGCCCCTGGGAGCCCTGTAATGCATAGCGTCATTTCAACATGGGGGTGTCCGCAACACGGTTTATATGCAGGTAGCTGGCGCTGCGGCTGCTTTATATAGCGATTCGTTGCATTCTCCCTCAACCCAAATCCTCGGATTACGCATTTTAGCTAAAACGCTAACGTTAGCTTGCCTTGACTGTAGAGTTGTGGGTGATGGTCACGCAGGTGTGTCATGAGATTTGAAGCGTTGCTGCCTTTCACAGACACTTTTTCTGCACGTGCTGCAAACAGGATAGCCGTCTTCTATCAACTGTCCCTCGGCATTCTTCAAATATCCAAAAGATGCCCATACTTCCCACTTTGTCTTCTTTGAGGGATAAAAAATGTCCTGAGCGCTGCTGTCTCCTCCTTTGGCCATTATTTCAGCTTTAGCTTCAAGAAAGTTTTGGTTGTAAACAACAAAGCGCGCATGTGCCGCCGGCAACTTCAGCAGATGATACGGTGGCTGATAAGGGTCACCACGCCTACACCGCAGCCACGGTATCCCACCGAGATAATATAGTTTTTTTTAAAAACAAGACGGTTATAATTATTGTCAACTTTTTTACCAGGGTTTACCGCTACACCGGTTACCGTGACAACCCTACTTAGGACCTACAAAAAAGTCTCTTGGAGCCAGAGCAAAGTTGTACAGGAGGTCGGCCATTTTGGTCCAAGTACTCGATTTAGTAGTTTTCGCACACGTTGTTTGGAGAATGATGCCCCATCGCCTTTTTCACCGATTGCCTCCAGACTTTTGCTATATACTCTTAAGCTATAGGGGGAAAATAATTCGACTGTCGGATTTTTCAAAAGTTGAAAGTTGTGGGCGTGGCTAAGCCTCAAATTTTGACCTGTCGCCACGCCACTCTTTTTTCACAGCTCCCTATTGGACTCCTTTTACCCAATCACCAGGAATCTCTGGCAAATAGCAGCAGAGAAGTTGAGGTCACTTGATCTCCAGTACTGGCAGGTTTTGCAAAAAGGCGGGGCTTTGGGAGCATGTCAAAATTTGCCATCACACCATGAAAATATGTTTGCCTCTCATTTCCTCAATTATCGTGCCCTAGTGGTGAGATGTGTAATTTATTGGTGGGCTCAGAGGAGATGCTGAGTCAGGGTGAGGTGCGGAGGAGGAGACCGTTCGCGGTTTCTGGTGTTGGGGCGGTCGACTTTTATGTTCTGTGGACGTGACCGGGTGCACCAGGCTGCTGGCCAGGCCGGAGCTGCGAGGGCCGAACGACGCTGCTTGCAGCTTTAATTTCTGATTCTAATCAGTCATTCTGAGATTTTCATGCTGAACAAGAAAACAATCTCCTACACCTATCTTCTGATAGAAAATGGACAGTGAAACACTAGGATTTGAAAATCCTCACAAATCTATGTCACACTGTGAAATTGCATTTATGGCCCCGCCCATCTTGGCTTGTGCCCATCCACAGGAAGGCTTTAAAAAATGTTTGCAGCAAGGAGAGAGAGCGGAGAGGGTCTTTGTGGTAGCGACTTTGCAACATGGCTGAATGTGTTCCGTTAGCCAATCAGAAGCAAGCAAGCAAGCATTAATTACAATGAGCAGTCCTGCTGTCTTCAGCCCACCTCTGCACCAGAAAACTCGCAGCAGCGCGGTATACATAATTTGGTATATAAGTCGCAGGACCAGCCAGACTATGAAAAAATGTGCGACTTCTAGTCTGGAAAATACGGTAACTACTGTTTACCATCAGTGAGTGTGGGGGTGCCGTGTCTCCTGCAAGCTAATACTAGAGCACCAGCGTGGGTTTTCTCCGGGTACTCCGGTTCCCCCCACAGATCACAACATGCCCTATAGGTAAAAAAAAAATTGTAAGTCGCTTTGGGTAAAAGCGTCTGCTAAGCACATAAACATAAACATAAAAAGCTCCAAATTTGTTTAAAATGGTTGCAGCAACCACATTTTACCACAGGATGTCATTTTTACTTAATTTCTACATAATGCACCTTTAAAAAACTTTTAAATGTTATAATCATATAACATGAGAACAAATAAACACGTCTAACTACAACAGTTACAGGTATAATTCAGGGGTGCCCAAAATGGGATAGGAATGCTTATAATTTAGACTTAAAATCAGGGTTTAAATCACGGG
Source organism: Nothobranchius furzeri (assembly GCF_043380555.1). Taxonomy (NCBI): domain Eukaryota; kingdom Metazoa; phylum Chordata; class Actinopteri; order Cyprinodontiformes; family Nothobranchiidae; genus Nothobranchius; species Nothobranchius furzeri. Next base: position 51,172,167 of record NC_091755.1, on the reverse strand, counting down.
GGAGTGAAGGGAAGCCTGACTCCCTTAAAATATGATGGGTTCCCATCAACTGTGCAAGGGGGATATAAAGTATAAGATAATTTAAAGCTGCTTAATGTGACTAAAACAGAAGTTTCATTGGATAAAAATGAATTTACTGAGCTAAAATGGGAACGTGGGCAAAAAGAAGATGCTAGGAAGAGGATATGTAAGTATGACAAACATGGGGAGGCAAAACAAGCAGGTGGGGTGCTTAAAACATGGAGGGTGATGGGTTTACAACACGTTTTGGCAGGGAGGGACTCAGAGAGGCTGCGGTAGCTTTGCTGACGCACATGTTAAGCATGAAGGGAGGGAGGGATGGAAAGGAATCTCTTGCTGGAGCGGCTAAACCTCCAGACAAGTTCAGAAAGCCACTGGCGACAAAAAGAAAACCCACACCGGCAAACGCACCAGGGTAGCTCTAATACCAGGAACAATAATAGCCTAATTGGTGATAATCGATGATGGGTTTGTGATGGTTAAAGCCAAGAGCAGTGGAGCAGATTGGTTCAGAATTCACGTGGACTTTTTCCTCTCCGACATCTGGAGAGGGTTTTTATTTTCTTTTGTTTCTTGGGACATCCCTGCTTCTCTGATTCTTTCATTGTGTTGGAATGGACACGGCCACGGTTAAAGTGGGGGTTTCAGTGTAAACGGCAGATATGGACACAGTTGAACTCTTCACACATTTACTGTCAACACCTGCAGACTCCATAAAAGTGTGTGGAGGTGTTACTGTGTGCAAGGGAAGCTGAAATTCTGATAGGTAATTATAGAAGGTATGCAGCTGCTTGTGTGTGTGTGTGTGTGTGTGTGTGTGTCTGTGTGTGTGTGTGTGTGTGTGTGTGTGTGTGTGTGTGTGTTTTCTGGTCGTCCGGAGCGTGGGAATGCGGTGAGGGATTTCTGTGGTATTCTTAATGTTTGTTATTAAGTATTACCATGAGGGACCAGAACCAAACCCCAGACACTCCTCCTCAGCTTTTGCTCGTCCCTCCTCCTCCTCCTCCTCCTCCTCCTCCTCCTCCTCCTCCTCCTCCTCCTCCTCCTCCTCCTCCTCCTCCTCCTCCTCCTACCCCACACCCTCAAACACAAATGAAACCAAAAGAACTGATCCTTTTATCTAAATATGACACTTTAAGAAACAAAGCTACCATGTTTAAAGTTACAATGTGCAGAACAAGCTAGCTTAAAACTTTTTTTCATAACTCTTGACAGCGTTCTATATTATAGCCATAATTTTTTTATGTAAATAAAAATGAAAATGAATGATAAATAAAATTAATGAAGTGGTTCTCTCGCATCTCGAGAATCAGCTCCACTAAATCTGAGACCATGGTCTTGGGTCAGAAAAGGGTAGAATGCTTTTTCCAGGTCAATTGTATTAGCTCACAGGAGACATGGCAACCCCACACTCACTGATGGTAAACAGTAGTTACGTCCCTCCTTCCTTAGTTATGAAAGGAGAAAAACTGGGAATCCCTGCAGTCAGCTGGACTTGAAATATGTTTCAGTATGACCTTCCCTCCAAAATGACTCTTCTCACTTTACTCCTACATACTGCACCTTTAAAACAGGATATCTACACCAATTCCTTCGCGTGTTACTGCCATCTACCATCTAACCCTAACCCACCCTCACTGTAAAATTCTCACTATACTCTTACATGCTGCACCTTTAAAGGGTTACGGCTGTAAATTACAACACTACACTGCATTCCTCACTCCTGATCCGGTGAATCATGGTAGGAGTCAAAGTTAGCTGAGTCGCCAGACAGTTAGCGAAGACGTGTCGTGGACAGAAAACCGACAGGGGAGTATTGAGAAGAGTCAGAGCTGCTTTAATCCAGATAAGAAACATAAGCAGTGAAGGCAGCGTTGGATCCTTCCTCCTCTACACATTTTTATCTGTCAACAAAATTCAACTGAGTCACTCCAGCAGAAGAGATTATCTACTCGTGTTCCCTCCTCTGTCTGTTTTTGCCGTGTTTGCACAGATTTCGCTCACAGTAAAATACAGTCTTTTTGATTCTACTCTTAAATGCCTTATCAGCTGTAGCTCTTTAAATAGTTAAAAAACAAAAAAGATCTAGTGTCAGTGTTACTCCTGCTGCAGCTGGACTCTCCAAACATCCAGAGCAGGGAATTCCTCTCCTGTTAGAAAAGAGAAGTTTAGCTTTTGGGTGGAGCCGGCAGATGGAGAGATTCATAACAGTAAACATCTTTTCTTACTTACCAAATGCAGTTGTAATTTGACAAAAAGGCAAACAGATCCAGAGGAATTTGAAGAACCAAAGCCAGTAAACGGGAGCGACCCAGAAGTTATTTCTTGCACCCCTAAGGAGCCACGGCACTGTTTTGTTTCACTCTAATATCGAGTAAAGAAGGCTAGAGGCTAACGTTGAGCTAACAATGCTAACAGAAGCAAATAGTCGGCTCTAAAAAAATCTCAAGCTACTTTTTCAACAACCAACAACTTGATGTTACAATGAAAAGTGAATAATGAGTCAATCATGGCGTTTTACTAGTGAGTCGTTCAGAAAAGAACAGGAAGACGGCAAATAACAGAACTTCCTGGAATGCCGGAGAAATATTAGTGTGCTCTTTACCTCAAACACCCGATGTATTCATCTACGTTGACCCTAGCCTTTGCTCCCAACCACACATCCGTAATTTTAAATGGCAGACTTTCACCTTTGTAATATTGCCCGTCTCCGCCCTGTTCTACCCTTCAAGGCTGCAGAAACCCTCATCCATGCCTTCATCTCATCCAGCACTGACTAATGTAACAGTCTACTGTATGATCTTCCTCATACACACCTACAGAAACTTCAATATATTCAAAACTCAGCTGCCAGGCTTCTTTCACACACCTATAACCCGGTTTTAAAAACATTCATTGGGTTCCTAGCCTGGCAAGCCAGACTAAATAAATGTATTATTTAGTCTGGCAACGCTCCATTGACGGCTCTCGGTTGTGGGGCGGGTTCTACCGTTGTCTTTCAAATGATCTCCACATGCTACTGGACAATGAATGTGACATACTCACCGCAACAGCCATCGGTAAATGAGGCGGTCCACAGTTCAAGAAGGAGAAAACACATAAGTTTTTCTAAAAAAAAAAAATCACTTAAATACATCCATCTGCTCCTGATTCTAATGAAGCCCAAGTTCTAATAGTCCAAAATGGATGTAAAAGCCAATTCAAACGAGCTGTCGCCATCTTGTTTCACTCTGTTGCATCATCCCACCCACCAGGCATATAGAGTGCCCTGATTGGCCCACAAAGCGGATAAAGCTCTGTGATTTGTTCACTAAGCAGAGCACTATGATTGGCCCACCATTATGGACCAATCACAGCTCTTTATGTGTTTGAAACCCCTCTAGAGAGCTGTGATTGGCCAGCCAGAATGCTGTCAGAGGCTGCAGAGGTTCCAGTGGAGCGTTCCTAGACCAAACTTTGCAAAGCAAGAATTTGGTCTAGTTCACTAGGCTACTGGCTTCCGGTTCAACAGCGTGTTCAGCTCAAGACAAAGCTCTTACCAACCTTGCCCCATCATATCTCTCTGACCGTTGTCATCACCGCCCGTCCTGCCATCTCCGAACCTCTGCTTCCAACCTGCTCTCTCAGGTAGCCACATCAAAGCGCCGCGCCGTCGGAGACAGAGCTTTTTCCGTTGCCGCCCCCACCTTTTGGAATTCTCTCCTTCAACACATCCGTGCTGCGGACTCACTGCAAAAATTCGAACAAGTACTCAAAACTCACCTGTTCAACCAAGCACTCAAATCCCATTAACCTATTCTCATTTCATTCATTTGTCTTGTCTGTTGTCTGTCTCTTAGTTGTACAGTGTCTTTGAGTTGTTGTGAAAAGCGCTTTACTAAACTCAGGTAATCAGGTATTAATATTATTATTATTATTATTACTTATCGACTAACTAACTTCCAACCGTCCTGAAACGCAGACCGGGAGTGAGAGAGTGAGCTTTTGTTTCTAATAAAGGGCTGCAGTAACCACATTTTACCGCAGGATGTCAGTCTTAATGCACTAACACTAATAAAGGGACCTTTTTTGTGAAGTGTTACTGAGGGTTTTTGTGTATTTATGCTTATATTCAGGATTTATTCCTCTTCCATGTAAACAAACATGAGTCTATTTTAGGTTTTCCGGCTCATGCTGTCCTAAAAGGTTTGATTTGACCTTCCTCTGACATGACGTCATCTTTCTGTTGGTGTTGATTTATTTTAACCCAAGTCAGCCATTTGCAGCATGTTGTGCATTACGTGGAGGATGTGTCTCTGTGAGATTTTATGACGCTCAATCCAAAAATCTGAATTGTGCATCAGTTTTCTGACAGGCCACCACCCCCGGGTTTTCCTTTTTCATGTCACTCGCTTCCATCTGTTCCCAGTTTTCTCCTTTTTGCATTTTGTGCTCGATCTTTCTGCATTTTTATTCTAGTTTAATTTATTTTTTTTTTGTTTTGTTTAGTATGCGAGAGCCCAATCACGGAGACTCCAAGCTTTTCTGCACAGGCAGCCAAATTTATCCTTGTGGTTTTCCACATGTTTATTTTGGGTTCTCTTTAGGGACGACATATCTGCGGGAAAAGCTAACGGCCCGGAGCGGGTGCTTTCCCTCTGGGGATCGTCAAGGCGGGAATAAAAATAGGAAAGTCTTTTTTGGGAAATGGAATTAAGGACTGGTGAGCACCTCCCGAGGGTCCCGTTCTGTAGAAAAGGAAAAAAGGGAGCGAGATCATCACTCATTCTTCCTGTTTTTTCTTGTTTATCTTTCCTCTTCCTGTCTTTCTGTGCTGCAGAGGACGTGAAAACAACAATTTGGATCTCGTTTTAGACACAGTAGCAATGTGCCCCTTCCATCTGTTGCTCCTAATTTTTGGTGTTGCTATAAATTCTGAAAGTAATTAACACCCAAAAGAAAAACGGGGAAAAAGACCACATAATTACACAAATCTGTCAGGTTGAACAAATCCGCCTCCTCCCTTCCATCTTTTCATCTCCCTCTTTAGATGTAAATCTCCTCCAAAGGATGCATCAATCTCTGTCATCCTTTAAAAAAAACCTCTGCACTTTTCTTCGTTCTGTTTTTTCCCTAGCAAACGAACCCGCTGGCCGTCACTGTAGGATGTGTGTGTGGGTTTGGAAGAATTTTGGGATAGGGAACAAAGAATCCTCCTCCGCTCCGACTCTTTGGCTTCACCTGTGTTTAACGTGCTGTCAGCTGCAGCTATCTACTACTACTGCTGCATTCATGGAAACTGTTCCTGTGGATGGGGTGGGGGGGCTCACTCACATTACATCAACTGGGACGGTGGGTGAGCAGATTGTTTTGTTCCTTCAGATTTTTATTGCAGAAGCCTTTGTGGAAATCTCATGCTGCTGATGTTTGCCTTCACCCAGCAGCTGCCATTGACATGATGTAGGCTCCTCCCTGGATAAACTTTGACCTTTCATTCTTCACTGAAACTCTGGAAGTTGTTTTGTAGAAGCCTGCTTGGCCCTTAAAGAGCAAGTTACCCCCAAATCAACCTTTTTTTACCTGATAAACTGTATAAATGAGTGTCTAATCGTACTGTAGACATGTGCAGTCAATCATTTGGCACTTTAGTACATTTTTGTTAAATATTCTGCCTAAAACTGTCAGTGTTGATCTCCCTTCAGGTAAAAACTCTGCACTGTATTTGAATTTAAATCTGCTGTTGCTATTGGCTAAGCGGTACACTATGACATTAGCTGGTATATTATGATGTCACAACGCCATTGTGAGCCTGTTTGTGTATTTGTTAGTGGCTCCGCCCTCTCTGCCTGCCATGCAACAGCATTTGTTGCATTTTTCAAACATGACGTGGGAGCTGTGGCGGCTCCAGAAATGTTTTTCTGCAGGTGCTATGAAGGAGCTAGTCTTTTTATTGAGGGTGCTATGAAGGAAGTGGTCATGCGTACCTATTGTTCTCTAAAACACCTTCAACACTAGCAGATACACATGCGTGCACAAAACCTCAGCAACACCTGAAACAATCATTAATATACATCATAAACATATGAACAATCGCTGACTTTTCCATGAAATCATAAACACATACAGCCACACAGAAAACCATCTATAGTGTTGCAAGGTTAGCTAACGTTGGTGTTAGCATTTCCAGCGGCAAAACCCTCCACTGCTGCGGAGGTTGAGGGTTGACTCTCTTCATCCAGATCCGTAGGTTTTTGTGGGTCTGAGATCACTTCCAAACATTCATTCGTTTCTGACTGAACCCGTGGAAATTTGGGCAACAAAAACCAATCCATTTAACCACTAGCTCTACCTTTCACTCGTTCACAGGTGGAAAATGAGGTCAAAGGTTAACATCAATTTCCTGTTTTGGTTTAAGTTTTTACTATCTATACGATAATTTACTGATTATTTTAGTTTTGTATGTTATTATCACATCCACATGTTAAATTAAAATTAAATTGTAAAAAAAAAATTTAATATTACTTGGGGGTGCTATAAGGGTGCAATGACTAATTCAGGGGTAGCTATAGCGCCCTCTAGCGCCGCCACTGCGTGGGAGTGGAGTAACCCCAAAATTCCACTACCTCCGCTCCGCTCCGGCACGAACTCCGAAGTAAAATCGGTCCCGTTGTAGTCAATCAGAGCTGTTTCACTACTGCGGCCGTGCGGCGCAGTGCGCCGCCCGCCATTCCGCCATCTGGCAAAAATAGGATAGATTCTATTTTTGCCGGATGCCGGAGCACCTCCGCAGTCAATGGACAGAAATGACAACCGCCCAACAGGAAAGGGAGCAAGCACAGCTTCCGTTATTTCACAATAAATCGATAAACAAAAAGCGTTTTTGATTCATATGCACAGGTTTAACAACTTTTAATAACTATCAATGGCGGCTGAAGTTTAAATGCACAAAAGTAAGCCATAAATACAGTTTCCACTATCAAAGTAGTCACCCTTTTTTGATCCAAACACTGCTGATCTCTCAACACAAATAATGGGCAGATTTAACAGTTCATCTCGATGCTTCTCCCACACAACGGGTGTTTGGATCTAACTTCCGCGTTTATTGCTCGGACTGTATCGCAAGATCTCGAAAATCCAGCGCATGCTTGTTTGCCCACCTCAGGTCTCCGCACCAGAGTGGAGCCGTTGTAGAGCGGGTACCAGTAAAAATTGAGTTAGGAAGCGAGCGGCTGCGGAAGGCGGGGGTGGAGCGGAGCGGAGGTAGTGGAATTTTGGGGTAAGACTGTTAGAGGGTGACTTTAAGTTATCTAAAGGAGAAGGTATGCATTTTGGTCCTAGAACCCCCAAGGCACTTTTCAAAACAATGATCATTTCCGTCTTCGTGTTTATTCTCAATCTTACTCTGTCTTGCTAGCTTATTTTTTGTAACTATCTTGAAAAATGTGTTGGTTTAGTTTTAGTTTTCACATTTGTATGAAAATCCTACATTTCTCACATTTTATTGCCTCGACTGTGGACTCAGGTCTGGATGCACGGGGGGCTCATCCGGGTTTGCAAGCTTAGTTCTGCATCCTCTATCACCAGGAGCCTTTCTGACGTGACGTTAATGAGTTCACAAATGAACTCTACAGTCCGGTCCTGCTTTCTTCAACTACGTCGCATCTCACGCTTAAAGTCAATAGTCAAACGACCTCAGCTGGAGTCTGTTGTTCATGCCTTTGTAACCACACGTTTAGACTATGCCAACTCACTACTTGTTGGCGTCAGCATCTCAGCAATCGAGCGTCTACAGAGAGTGCAAAATGCGGCGGATAGGTTCCTGACAAACACCTCGAGACACTGTCACATTTCACTCGTCCTTGCACGCTCGCACTGGCTGCCTGTTAAATACCACATCCAATTTAAGGTTTTGACCTTTGTCTATAAAATTCTGAATGGTCATGCCCCGGCTTATCTTTCAGAACTGATAAAGCCTTATGCTCCAACCAGAAACCTGAGATCTGCAGATCATTTGCTTTCGTGCGTCCTGAAAATGAGGTATAAATCTCGTGGAGAGCAGGCCTTTGCGTTCACTGCTCCTAAACTCTGGAATGCTCTCCCCCTTAGTGTTCGACAGGCCCCAGAACTGGGTTGATTTAAGTCGGTACTGAAGGCCTTCTTCTATCATTTAGATTTTGTTCAATGATCTAGCTTTTAGTGCTTTTACGTTTTATTGTGACTCTGTATTTTGTTGTTTTATGTTTCTTTAACAATTTTTTAGATATCACCTCTTACCTCCTATATGTCTTTTATTTGTTTTCATCTTGGGGTTTGTCCTTTTTACCGTACAGCACTTTGGTCAGCTGTCATGCTGTTTTTAATGTGCTATATTAATGAACATGGCATGGTATGGTAATCAGTAGCAGATGCATTACATGCAGCTGGCCCCTTGAGGTCACAACATCATCATAGACTTGCAAGATCTCACGTGATTTCACAATTTCACGTGATGACAAGAAGAAAAAAAAGATGGCAGCATGTTTCCTAAAGGGTTACGGTTCATCTTCTGTTCTGTTTACCTCAGACACAGAGCTTACACGTGGCATATACGTTTTACGAGTTAAACAAGTGGAAACTGGCACGTTTTCCAATTCAAAAGTTGTCGGATGTTTTTCTCTCTCATGTTTGGCTTCCTTTCTGTTAGGATCTGAACTGCTGAGCTCGACACGTTCTGGAAGCGTAGCGCGTAAAAAACTAGACTAGAAGTGTGAATTTAGTGAACTAACACTATGCTTCTGGGCAGAGATTCAACTAAACCAGGTGATTTCAATGAGCACAGTGAATGAACCTTGTTCAGCTGCTGAGCAGAACAAAATCATGGCATGGAGATGACTTGTTGATGCCACAATTCCCATCTCTGCGTCTGGATGCAGAGTAGAATAGTCTATCGGGTAGACTCAAACAGGCCACGGCACGTACATTCTCAGGAGCATCCCAGAATCAGCTCACTGCGTCGCTGTTATTTTGAGGCTAGACAGGAAATCACGCATGATTTCAGTGTAAAACGTCTGGTAATTTTCACAGTAAAAGACTATTGCAAATTGCAAATTCTACATAATTACATCAGTACATGTGACCTGACGGTGTATTTACTCTGACTTTGTAGTTTCCCCGCTCTCATATATAATTAATTAAAGTTTGGAGCAAAGCGTATTTCCTTCACAATGGAAAAAGGCTAAAATTATTCCTCTGATTAAAAAGAATAAAAAGCCATTTTCCGGTCAAAATAGTAGACCAATCGGTCTATTACCTGCCTTGAGTAAAATCATGGAGAGGGTAGTTTATGAACAAATTATTTTCTTGGTGAATGGGTTAAATAGGATATTTCAACATGCATATAAAAGGGAACACTCTACCACCACAGCATTAACTCAGATAGATGATTGGTTACAAGGAATTGACAATAAAAACCTTGTTGGAAATGTGCTGCTTGATTCAAGGGCAGCTTTTGATGTTTTAGACCATAACATGTTTCTTAAAAAGTTGAGGTGTTATGGATTGGAACCTTCTTCTGTAAAATTGATTGGCAGATATCTCTGTGATCGAGAGTATACAGTTTATTTTAATGGCAGCTACTCTGAGACTGAAAGGATGTGTTGTGGAGTGCCCCAAGGTAGTTGCTTAGGACCTTTGTTGTTTTCCATTTTTATGAATGACTTGCCTGTGGTGTTGGATCGTGCCACAATGGCAATTTATGCAGATGATATTACATTATACGCACCAGCGAAAACAGTATTACAACTTAATACAGTTCTAAATAAGGAACTAGAATCTGTTAATAGATGGATCACAGCAAACAATTTGATAATAATCACAAATAAGACTAAATGTATGGTCATAGGATCTAGACACTCTTTAAAAACAAATCCACTCTTAAGCTTGACCTTAGATGGTACTATTATTGAACAGGTTGATGAGTTTAAGTTATTGGGTGTTATTGTTGATAATAAACTATCTTGGGTGAATCAGATTAACTACCTGTTGAAAAAAATGGGAAGAAGTACGGCTATTATCAGACGTTGTAGGAAATTCATTCCATTTCACTTAATTAAGAAGCTGGTTCAGTCATTGGTGCTTTCACACTTAGATTATGCCTCTGTGGTTCGGTCCATCACCAATGAAAATTGTCTAGACAAGTTACAAATTGCTCAAAACAAGGCAGCGCGCATGGTATTGGGAAGTCCGTACAGAACCTGTCATGAGTCGGGGTGAGTACTCCTCTCAAAAATTCCAGCTCTGAGTTGTGTTTCAGGAGAGGGAGGCTTCCAGCTGTGGCAGATCAGCGGTACCAGCTACTTAAGGAGTGGAGAACACACCTCGACGCGGGATGATTACTACAACTCAGTAGTTTTCCAGCCTTCCAGTGACTTAGTGTTTTTGTGACTCTTGGGAATTTTTGGAATTTATTGATTTTTGTAATTTTGTTATGCTCACGCTTGCCTCAGGATTTTGGATCTTCATTGGTACAGAAGACTTCTCTGGATTCTGTTACTCACCTGGATACTCACCTTCGTTACATAAACCTTCTGGACGCAGCTCTCTGGTGTTCTCCATTCCTCCATCCGCTCCGCTCACCTGCTCCGCAAACGCTCCCTCTCCTGGACCTACTCACCTGGACACCCCGACTCTAGACCTGCCCTTCCCTATAGCTCCACCTAACCAATTCCCTGTAAGTCTTTCCTCTGCACCTCCTCAGTTAAGACTCACCCCCAGGACTCACCTTTATCTGCTCTTCCCCCTCCTCAGACGCTGCGCTCTGTTCTGCCGATCTCCGCTGGAATTTCCAGTGCGCCTTTAGTTCTCGTTCTAAAAATAAACTTTTATTATTTTGTTAAATCCCGTGAGTTGTGTTGTGATTCTGCATGTCCTGGGTTAAGCGCCTTCCCCAGACCCTGACAGAACCAGCATAAATCTGTTACACAACAAGTTGTCCTGGCTAAAAGTAAGAGAGAGATGGGAGTTTTCATTAACAATGTTTATTAGAAATATCATTACGACAAGAACTCCAAATGTAATTTATTCCACCTTGTCTTTTTTCGCAGATAAACACGATTATTCCACAAGACAAAGTATGCATGGACGACGTGTGTTACCTACGTGCAGAAAAAATCAAATGCAGAAAACGGTGGTCTGTCGTGCAATGGTGCTATGGATTGCACTACCAGGATTTCTGTTGAGGGAAATTGATAAAAAATGCTTTCAGAAAAAACTCCAAATATTTTTATCTTCCCAAAGATAATGTCAAGCTAAACGTCTTCTGAAGTGAGCTGTATTTCAAATCTTAAGAATGTATTTTGTTATGTTTGGAGAATTTTATTGAGATTTTTCTACACTGCAATATTATGTTGAAATTAGGTGTGGTGTGTATGGTCATGTATGAATGATGTGCACAATATTTGTGTGTGTGTGTATATATCATCTATCTATCTATCTATCTATCTATCTATCTATCTATCTATCTATCTATCTATCTATCTATCTATCTATCTATCTATCTATCTATATCTATATATATATATATATATATATATATATATATAAAATGTAATGACTGTATGAGATGAGACCCTGGGAAGAATAGCAGCTGTATGTCAGCAGCTAATGGGGATCTTAATAAACAAACAAACAAACAAACTCCCAGTATCTTTCGAAAAGTGCAACAGTGTGGAGAGGAACAACATCATATATGATATCAAACAGGGATATCAACAGTGACCTTCTTGGTTTAATGGCAGATGACATAAGTAAACCGTGACCTTTGAAGTCTCGGGGGATTTTGGGATCTTGCGAGTCCGCTCGGTGGCTGAGACTCCCGGTGTGGATTGGAGAGCAGTGATGCACGCGAGTGAACCGTTCCGCTGCCTCCAGTGTGAAACCGGGGTAATTTCTACTGAATCATCCCCTAATCAGTATTTCTGGATTTAGTTTTGATTTCTCACAAGTTTAAATGTAACTCGGCTCCTTTTGAGTCCCGTTGGGCTTTTTTCTCATAATTTCCGCTTCATAACAAAATTTCTAAATGCGGTTGATGAAAATATGCTGTTTTCCCACCTCTTCCTGCCTCATCCTGTAATCGCCCCTCATAATTACATGTGTGTAAGTTCAGTGACTGTAATGTTTGGTTGGAAACAAATAACAGATGTGTGTGGTTTGCAGATGTTTCTCTCTTTGCATCAACAAATACTAATAATGTGATGCGAGGCAGAGAAATCCTCTGAAGAAGTGCCAGTCAGACGTGAGAAGTCATGGGAACAGATTTCAGGAGAGCAAAAACCAAAAGTGTCTCTACGTCTCTTCGAAGGTTTCCATACATTTCACTCATTTGATCTCCACTTCTTCTTTTGTAACACCGAATCACGTGTGTATGGAAGCCCATTCCTGCCACTCAGATTAAAAAAAATCTCATAATTAAGACTTAGTATCTCATTATAATGAGATACTAAGTCATAATTATGAGATACTAAGTCATAATTGAGATAGTATGAGATACTATCTCATAATTATGACTTAGTATCTCATTATAATGAGATACTAAGACATAATTATGAGATACTAAGTCATAATTATGAGATACTATCTCATAATTATGACTTAGTAGAGATACTACGTCATAATTATGAGATAATATCTCATTATAATGAGATACTAAGACATAATTATGAGATACTAAGACATATTTATGAGATACTATCTCATAATTATGTCTTAGTATTTCATTATAATGAGATACTAAGACATAATTATGAGATACTAAGTCATAATTATGAGATACTATCTCATAATTATGACTTAGTAGAGATACTACGTCATAATTATGAGATAATATCTCATTATAATGAGATACTAAGACATAATTATGAGATACTAAGTCATAATTATGAGATACTATCTCATAATTATGACTTAGTAGAGATACTAAGTCATAATTATGAGATAATAATAATTTTTTTTCTGAGTGGCGGGAATGGGCATACATGTGTTATCAACAATAGCTCCTGTTCCTTTTTCTGATGTAATGTCGTGTCGGGACCACAGCTTTCACCACTCCATCGATCATTTTGGGTAATGTTCGATCTTAGTAATAACCTTCATAATCTGCATGTTGAACTCAGATCAAGCTTGCACTCACAACGTTTGCAGGATGAATTCAGGATTTGAAATTGTACTATTTGTCAGAAGACAAGGGAAACATGAAAAGTTTGAATATGGTAAAGTCAGTTTATTTCAGTAATGCAGCTTAGACTGCAAGACCATTTAAAGGCTCGGGAACCCTTTGCCGGTGTTTTGGATTAATTAGCATCAATAATTTAAAACAAACAACTGGACTGAAAGCAACCATCGGACCATCCGGTTGTCGATCTAGCGGAACCACCACACTTGGCGGGTCTTCCATTCATTTTGCACTCTTGTATTTGGCAACAGAACACCTCTGGTGTGATCGGTTCTCCGCTCAGTAATATCAGAGAAGGAGAAACAGCCGGCTTCCGCCATTACAACTTTAGGACAAACTACAAGAGTCCCAAAAAGAAAAGCACCATTTGAAGTCAGGGACACAGAAAACGGCGACGGGTGTTTAGCAACATCTCGTTTCGTTTGAAATTTGCTCTGTTGTCTGTCCCAATATCTGGAGTTATTTTCTCTTATTTGTGTTTCCAACTTAAACTGTAAATTCTCTTGTGCAGAATGGATTTTTTTGTTGATGTCTTGAGAAACTTTTGTTGTTTTGTTGAAATTTTAATTAGTATCCACTTGACCATCTTTAAGTTTTAGAGGAGCAACAAGTTCTGGGAACTTTTGATTTGGACTTTTAATTTAATTCTCTGTTGAGCGAGTCAGAGCCTCCCAATTAAACACACACACACACACACACACACACACGCACGCACGCACACGCACGCACACACGCATGCATGAATGTTCACCACAGGTTTCAATCACAAACATGCAACTGTAAAAACACGTCAACAATGACTACTTGAAATACACAAACAGTCCGGGCCGTCACCTCCTGGGTTTGTTGCCGAGCGCCGTGTTTATTTTAGCCCGCTTGTGTGAGAGTTAAAAATGGAATGTTTCAGCTACATAAAACACTTCCTGTTTTGACGACTCCCTCGCTGAGCTCCAGCTCAGATAAATAAACCCAGAGCTCCACATAATGAAAGTCTGACACACACAAACACACACACAGAATATGTATGTGTGTCTGCGTGCATATAAAACCATGAACATGTATCATTGTACATTTCCACTCCCCCACCCCGCCTGCATGTTAGAAAGAGCATGTATGTGTTGTGAGTCTGTGCTAGCACAGGAACAGGAAGTGAACGCCATGCCTCGTTTGTACCTCGGGACAGACGCTTTAATGGTGGCTGCACTCTTGCTTTCACAACATTTACATTCAGCACATGTTCCTCCTCCTGCAGGTTTTCTTTGGACTGGAAACCAGAACCCAAATTTGGGTCACAGGTCACTTAGACCCCTGCCAGGGCAGACAAGTGGTTCACTCATTCAATCCTCAAAAACAGCTCAGCTGTCATTTACCACCCTACACATTTAGGTCACACACTCTCATTTATTTTAAACAGTAAAATGGACAAAGCCTGTACTCAGGATGTTCATTGGGTTGGGATGTGACAGCATATGGATGCATGAACGTGATGCACACCCCACCCTGAACACATCACCCAGCCCTGAGAGGCGGCTTCTAGTCGGACATTTTCTTCCCGTAAAAGCTGCATTTTAGCCCGAAGTTCACAACACGCAAGCAAGAAACCGCTGCTGTTGGCTGTCATACGTACCATCATCAGTGGAGACTTTTATCTTTGGCTCACCTGTAGTAGATGGCCTTTTGGATTGACATGCTAGTAGCTAGCAACCATAGAGCCAAGTTTGGAGTGACTTTCTGCCATCTTAAGCAGGACAAATTAGGACTTAAAAAAAGTCATAATAGGTCTATCGTCCATACGAAGAGTGTTCTTTGCGCAAAATCAGTCACTTAAAGCAATTTCTTAACATTTTCATTACCTTCCAGAATGAGCCGTTTCGTGGTTCTGTCACTGTCAAACAAGCTGTTGCTGGCCACGCCCACATATTTTCTGATTGGCTACTATGAGATGAGGAGTTTGGATATTCTGGAGCTGCTGCTGCTCCACTATATATATATATATATATATATATATATATATATATATATATATATATATATATATATATATATATATATATATATATATATATATATATGCAATCTCCTTTTATGAATGCATTTTTAAAGAAAATGATCGTCTTTGAAAAGCGTTTAGGCGTATGAACTTAAAATGGTCGTGGAACATTTTATTCTGTTTACAATCAGAAGCACAAATGTCTTCAGAGAGAAACCGCTCGCTGCAGATTACATCTCTGTGCTCCAGTGGATTAAGGTTTTGTGTGCCTGAAATTACAGGTGTTTTTTGACAACAGAGTGCAAACTTTCACTCGCGAACACATCTTCCACCCACTGGCTGCAAACCACAAGCCCACCACGGCGTAGAAGTCGACTCTGGAGCCGTGGGGTGAAAAGGGTTTGTGGTGCAGCTGCTAACTGTTTGCATTATCTGCACGTTTTAATCTGCACACACACAAAACATGACACCTTTTTAGGAAACATCTAAAGGAACAGGCTGTCAGAAGCTTTGCTTTTGCACGTTAAGCAGCATTTGTCCTTTACAATCCCAACTTATGAATCTTTTCACACACACATATATTCTCACACCTCTTCTTATAGCATTTTTCTCTGTCCACCCTCTACACCCCTGCCCACGCACCCAAATACACACACTCCCTCTTCGGTTTCCCTCCCTCACATCTAATCCCTGCAGCTGTTGCTCTTACTCACACTGCTGCCTCCTCCAGACAAAACCTCATCTGTGTGTGTGTGTGTGTGTGTGTGTGTGTGTGTGTGTGTGTGCGCAAGAGAGAGATTGGGGATAGGACAAGCTGCACCCTGAACGAAAGAGGAGGAATAAAAAGAACAAGATGTAAATGAGAGGATGGGATTTTGCCTCGTTTCCCCCCAGGAGAGCCTCGGTCTTCCCTCTCTCCAAGATCCATTGTGTTCCCACTTCACCTCCTTCCTCCATCCATCTCCACATCCTCTGCGTTCGCAGTTTGGATATCACAAATCTATCAGCCGCATCTGGCACCGCCGTGAATATCAAATTGACAGTTGGCAGGGTGAGAGTAGTGGCTAAATATAAAACAGGGACTTTACATCTCACATGAACGCGTGTGGTTTGGACAGAGATGGTTTTAGCCGTGTTGACAAAAAATTTTGTGTTTCCAAATTGAGGTTACTCTGACATGAGTAAATGCTTTCTACTCCACTTGTTCCCAGGGTCAGAGGTTGGTGAAAACAGGGAGAAAAGGTCTCCTAAAAGCTGCCCATGAGTTCCCAGGTACTGTAGATATTAGCTGCCAAATATTGTACAGTAAAAGGTTTTAAACCATCCATAACTTTCTTGTATTGTATTTAAATGATCCGAATTTCCATGCAGATGTTTGTTCAACGTTTTTCTTCGGACTTAAGCCGATTTTAAACACATTTTCATTCTGTTCCTTGAGCTGGACCAGGAATTGTCCGGAATAAAAACGGGATAAATAGATGAGTGGAGAATGGACAAAATAGTGTCAGAAAACAGGGAATGAACCCCGAGAAATATCGGAATGATGCAACAAATTTTAGTTGATCACCTGTTGTAGTTTTCAGCCAAAAGAAGTTGATGGCAAAACACTAATTGTTCTATCAAAATGTGCCGTCTTTGAAGGTTTTCACAGATTGCACGATTTTGGAAATGAGCTGCTGTTGGGAAAAATGCAAAGATATCCCTTTACTCGGCATTTCTGACTTTTATCACAATAGAACCTTACATTATAATAAAACTCTTGTGGCCTCAAATGAATAAAAGTGCAACAAAAGAAAGAAACCGAGTGCCCTTGCCGTGGTGTGGAGATCAGAAGTCCAGCTTCTCCAAAGCAAAGCATCACAAAATTATGACCTAAGAATTTTGCACAGTGCAGCTGACCATTATTTAGCTACCTCTGCAACGTCATGCTTGTGTTGCAGATTAGCCACCAAGTATTTGACTTTAGCATTTCAAAATAAAAGCTGTTCTCACAGTTCACACCAAACCATAATCTTCAGTTTGCTAAATAACACAAAACCTTTTCTAAGCCGTGTAATGGTGTTTGGTTTTGGATGTTAACGGCTGTCCTGCTGCAGTCAATCAGCTCACCTGTCCTCCATCACTAATCACCCTCCAGGTAGTTAAATACTCCTCAGTGTTGTCCTCCAGTTCAGCTTTATTGTGGACTTACACACTGTCAGATCATTCTTTACATAATTAAATCACGCCACGCCACGCCACGCAGATGTTCTCTCTGCCGGCCGGTGACCTACAAGAAATAGCATTCCCTATATTGGCTGCAAACCTTCTTAAAATATAATCATTTGTTCTTGAGCAGATGAGAGGATGAAGAACACGCCCTGGAATGCTGTGTTTAAAGTTGCTTTTGAAGGCATCTGACTGAAAACGTCCACAATCATGTTAAAGCATCTGGTTCTTTTAGCTGAAGCTTTTTTTTTGTCTAAGCAGCAAGATTGAGAAGTTGAAATCATCAAAGCAATTTCAGTATTTTTCAGATTTAGGACAATGAAAGAATACAACTCCAGTAATATAGCTTCATTAAATTATTACAATTGATGTTGAGATCAATGAGACTTTCACCAACGAACCAGGGCTTTATCTGCTGGGCACCGTTTGGTGAAAATGAGCTGAGAAGTGAATCTCTATGATGGGGTCCACTGCTATAATCATAAGGTTTGGATGGAGATGGGTATAAGGCACTAAGACCAAAGGTGAGAGGTCATTTGCTACGGTGGCCCCCAGACTCTGGACCTCTCTCTCCGAGCCTGAGATCAGTGGACTCAGTGGTCTCCTTTAAAAAGCAGCTGAAAACACCTGTTTAGGCTTTGGTGTGACCTTCATCACCACCCTCTCCCTATTCTGCTCTTTCACTTCAGCTTTTCCCGGGATCCACCGATTTTCCTCTTTCTTCTTCTTTTTCTCTTTCCCTTTCCTCACATTTTATAATCAAAATTTGTGACTTTTTCTTTGATATTTTTGACTGTTTTTGTTGAGTTTTTGTTCTTGTGAAGCGCCTTGATTTAAATCTTGAAAGGCGCTATATAATAGTTCCCTTTTCTTCTTAGACTTCCTTTTAGAGATGCTCAGCTCAGCCATGAATGTGAGGATCTCCATCATCTGAAGCTTGGTGGATGGATGGATAGGCTGAATGAATGGTTGGGTAAGTGAAAGGACAGATGGATGGGTGATTGGGTGGATGAATGGATAACAACCATCTAATTAACTCATCCTAATTCCTCTGTTGGTCAAAAGACTTTTAGTAAGTAGAATGTGTATATATATATATATATATATATATATATATATATATATATATATATATATACATTGTAAACAAGGGAAATGCATCGAAACAAAACAATAATAAAGAAAAAAGTCGTTGTCGTCGTCTTCCTCCGCTTATCCGGGTCCGGGTCGTGGGGGCAGCATCCCAACTAGGGAGCTCCAGACCGTCCTCTCCCCGGCCACCTCCACCAGCTCCTCCGGCAGGACCCCAAGGCGTTCCCGGACCAGATTGGAGATGTAACCTCTCCAACGTGTCCTGGGTCGACCCGGGGGCCTCCTTCAGGCAGGACATGCCCGAAACACCTCCCCGGGGAGGCGTCCAGGAGGCATCCTGACCAGACGCCCAAACCACCTCAACTGACTCCTTTCGATCTAGAGGAGCGGCGGTTCTACTCCGAGCCCCTCCCGAATGTCCGAGCTCCTCACCCTATCTCTAAGGCTGAGCCCGGCCACCTTACGGAGGAAACTCATTTTGGCCGCTTGTATCCGCGATCTCATTCTTTCGTTCATCACCCAAAGCTCATGACCATAGGTGAGGATTGGGACGTAGATCGACCGGTAAATCGAGAGCCTGGCTTTCTGGCTCAGCTCCCTCTTCACCACGACAGATCGGCTCAGCGTCCGCATCACTGCAGACGCCGAACCAATCCGCCTGTCGATCTCCCGATCCCTCCTACCCTCACTCGTGAACAAGACCCTGAGATACTTAAACTCCTCCACGTGAGGTAGGACCTCTCCCCGACCCGGAGTTGGCAAGCCACCATTTTCTGGAAGAAAGTACAAGTAACAAAACAAACTTCCATCTGACTTTTACTATGATTTGGAAGCCAAGTGTTCTCTGTGACAGTTCTGTGTTTAGATTTGCAAATACCATCAGTGTTTCCTTAGAGACGGCCCTTTTTTATGATGTCATCAGGAAAAAAAATGCTGCACATGCCGCATTAGAAGTGGATGAGGGAATGCATTTTAGCTTTGGAAACACCACACTGTCCAACATTTACTTTGACTGCAGCAGCTTTACATCCCTGATGATGTCATGTGTGTGTGTGTGTGTGTGTGTGTGTGTGTGTGTGTGTGTGTGTGTGTGGAAGAGAGAGCGCCCGGTGTGGTTTACTGTGAAGAAAAGACGTGACCCACTCTGCAAGGCCGCCGCCTGAGAGGCCAGAACCACAACACTTAACCTCTGTGCGACACACACCGAGTGCTCCACATTATTCACTATAAAATTCTCTAACACATGGATGCTATAAATACAAACGGACCTTTAAATTCCTGTGCAAGTCGTGTTTTTCTGCTAGGTTGAATGTTTCTGACTCCTTTGGGTTTGACACTTATTTTTACAAGACGCTAAAACCATACTTCCTTCCAAGGAGACAGCTGCCCCGTTAAAGCCGTCATGATTTCGGTGACTTTTATCCCCAGACAACAGCTTCCCTACACTTTGCTTCAGTGTTGAATAAAAACTAAACAGCACCAGCGACTTCAGCAGACATCAAAACAAACCTTCGTTAGGAAAGTGCTGAGTAGCAATACATGAAAAAATAAAACACAAACCAAATAATAAGGAGTGAGGTAGACCTTTAAATAATTAGCCCAGCTGAAGTGTTTCGGGCAGAATTTCACTTATTAAAAGCATTTTAAGGCTCCAGCAATTCAAACAATGTGGTCTTTCAGCAAGTGCTAATAAAACGAGATGACAAAACAATGTGTGTTGCTTTGTGTTGGTAGGAAGTGAGCGAGCGAGCGCTGGGAAGCCAGGGAGTATTGTGTGTCGTCTAACACTAACATTCTTTAAGTAGGTCAAGTAGAGAAGTGATTCTCAGCCTTTTCCATAAACTACTGATGTAATGCTGACCTGCAAAACAGCAGCAGCTGCTGGGATCAGTGGTCTGGACCCCATCTCATCCCCTCCCTCCTCCGCTCACTTCTCACTCCTTTCCTTTTCTTTCCTGGTTCATAGTGTTTAATGTAGGGACAGCAGCAGCTCGGGAGGTACAGCGGGTTGTCCAGTAATCGGATGGTTGCAGGTTTGATCCCAGCTCCCACCACAGAATGCTGCTGTTGTGTCCTTGGGCAAGACACTTCCCCCAACTCGCCAGCTGATGGTTGGGTGGACCGGGGGCTCATCATCACCAGCGTGTGAATGGGTGGGTGATTGTGTTGTGAAGCACCTTGTGGTGTTGTAGAGCTCTAAAGCTTGGTTTATGCTTGACGCATTTACTTTCCACTTGGTGATGCGGCTCGCGGATGGAACGCACTTCACAACTCGCAGCGTTTATGGTTCATGCGGCTTGTCTCTGCGGTGAGCCAATATTCTTCCAAACTGTAGGGGGCAGCATGGAGCTCTGCGCCATGCATCCAACACTACACCTTAGTAGAAGTAAAAATTACTGTTGTTTACAACATGGCATTTCAGCATTTTTTAACAGCGTCCTCTTCTTTTCCGACAGTGCGAGCTATTTCTTTCCAAGAATTATTATTAACATGTTGATCACGGTGATCTTTGAGAGCTGAATCATACAAATGCCTGTATTTACGAACCTCTGCCATACTAGTTCTTGCCAGTCCGCCATGTTTTTCCGCGTCCGACCGTCCGCGTGGTTAGAAAATTTCCTAGGTGCGCAGTGCGGAAACTTTGGGCCGTGCGGAGGCGCGGTGGAGGGGCGTGGTTTTTAAAATGAAGCAATTTTGCCGTGCGAACCTCGCGGACGCGTCCAGCATAAACCAACCTTAAGAAGGCGCCGTACAAATAAAGGCCACGTGTAGTTCACTTGGCAAGACAATTATGACAACTTTTGATCTGATTCTCCCTTTTCAACAATCTTAAGGATGTCCAAAGACGATCTTACCAGATATTATCAGGTACGACAGTGTGTGGTGTGTTAAGAACACTTGGCTCTGCTCCAGAGGACATCAGGACCACTTCAACATGTTTGTCGTGGCCCGATATCCCAGTGTGTGTGGAGTTCCCCGAGGACAAACAAGTGTGCAGCCTGTTGAATGTGAAGTGGCAAATCAGAGCGCAATCCTCTAAATCTTCCACCATGTTTGTTTACTCCAAAGTTGCATTTGATCTTGAGAGGCTTTCTTTGATTTCCTGTTGAATCTGAGAATGTTGGTGACTGAAAGCGGTTCGAGTTCAGTGTGCAGGTTTTGCCATGTGACCAGACACCAAACTCTAGTACCAAAACTTTTCTTTCTGTGATTTTTTTTTTTATTGTCGTGTGGGGTCTCTCTCGTTTTGCAAATCGTCCAACGGTTTTTAAATCCTGCCGTGTGAACCGGGCCTAGATCTAGGTTCTACACATCAGAATGCTGGATATTTAGTGTAATATTAGAATGTTGACGTGAGTCACTACATTTGTCTCTCAACTTCCTACCAGACTGTGGGACAAACTGTTCATTTTAATGAGGTTGGATCTGTTTGTTCACCAACAATCAGATTAGGTGTCCACACCGCCATCTTTTCGCTTAGAATGGAATTGGAAAACACCAGCCTTTCATAGATAAACTGACCCGATAGGGAAGACCAACTTGGTGAGTGGATGATGACTAGCATAGGATGTTTACTATGTTTTATGTACTGTCTTTACGTTTAGATGTTTATCACAGAGCCCTGGCCTGTTTGCTTCTCTGTACCGCTCACCTGTATTTGCTATGTAAATCACGTTAGGTTGAAACTACTGACTCACGGTTGTTATTGAACTATAATCAATAAAAAAAGTTAAAGTAACTGCAATATGGTTAAAGTGTGTGCCAGATTACCCTTCCCTGAAAAAAACACAAAAAACAGAGGACTGGGGTCCACCCCAGACTGCAGCCAATGAGGGACCAGACCCTGTGGATTGAGCAACAATTAGTGCCGAAACCAGGGAACAAACCAAGGACCTGTACATTCTGCCTCCTATGGTAATCGGATATGCACCCATGCTAGAATCACATGCAAACCTGGTCTGGACCACTCTGCGAGTTTACCACCATGCTTGTACTGCAAAAGTAAATCTGCAGATTTTACTGTTAAAAGCTGGTAATTCCTCCACAAAATTACTTGTAATACATTTTCTTCTTTCACGGTATACATTGTTATAAAAATTCTGGGTAACACGGCAACAGCAGAGGTTGCCGAAATTCCACTATAGAATTATGGGTATTGTGCCTAAATGCAGTGGGTTTCGGCCGTGGGATTGGCTGATTAGATGTTTGTGTCAACAAGAAGTTGAAGCTGAGTGGGTGTCTCTGCTGAGAGGTGGACTCCTTATTGAGTCTCAGCAGATGAAGCTGATAGCCAAAAGAGAGGAGCTGAAAATGCACAGCACACACACACCTAGAGACAAGTTTCTGTGAATGTGTGTGTGTGTGTGTGAAAGAGTCGAGTGTGTGTATAGGATATCACTTAGAAGGAGCAGTAAACGTGGTCAGAATGAACGTTAACATCTCTGTATTTTTGTTTTGTTTCTGAATATCGTGGATGCTCATAAAGTTGTCAGGTGGAATTCCAGGAGTGGCGTTAATTTAAAGAAATGCCAAGAGAATTTTGTTCCCGAGAAACCATTCAGAACCACAACAACCTCACCCTTTTATTCCTTTGAGGCCTAGTCCACACGTAGCCGTTTTTTAAAAAAAACGAATATCCGCCCCTCCAAAAACTTGCATCCACACCACCTCGTTTTAAAAAGAAACTGTCCACACTTACCCGGATAAATACGTTAAGGACATGCCAGACCTGTAGGCGGCAGTACTTCCCCCGTTTTTAACCTCGTCCTTCGTCTGTGGTCTTCCGCAAGGAGCAGTAATTCCTCTTGCAAAAACAAACAAGCAAAAAGCGCTTGGACAATTGATAAAGCGAGCGCAGCTCTGAGGGCATCCATGCTGTTGGCTAGTGTAAACACAGGTCGCACACGTGATGTCAGCATTTTTTTGTCGCGGAAAGTGATGTCGCGGACCTTAAAACTCCGGTTTTGTCTGTCCACACGCAGACACCCAAAACGGAGAAAACGCAGATCTTCACTTTGGCCGGAGTTTTTAAAAAGATCCGTTTTCGTGTGAAAAAACTCCGTTTTCGTGTGGATGACAGGCCAAAACGTAGAAAAATATCTACGTTTTGGCAGATCCCCGGCTACGTGTGGACAGGGCCTTAATGACAAACACATTATTTCTTCCTCAGCACACACACACACACACACACACACACACACACACACACACACACACGCACGCACGCACACACACACCCTCTCACTCTGCTTATGTTTGCCATGCATTTGACAGTCATGCACAGTGTTATTTTATTTGACCTGCATGAGACTCAGATATGTTGAAAGAGTCTGATAGACAACCTGCAGCCAGCCGCTGCGCCGGTGAAACACCGCAGATCTCACCCTTGGTTTCATTGAAAGTGAAGCTTTTTTTAATTTTTAAGTGAAATTATAGCATATCTGTTTCAGTGTGGGACTAGGACTACATATTGTTAGGTTGTGTTTCTAGAGAACCCGGGACGGGAACACAAAAGACCGAGGGGAAATTTAGAGTCAAACAACGGATCTGCATTTTATTAAGTTAATATCTCTGCTGTCCTCCTTGAGGACAAGGGTAAATGACCTTCTCTGGGTCAGGGATGAGGTCCTGCTCTGAGCGAAGGAGTTTGAGTATCCTTGGGTTTTCTTCACAAATGAGGAAAAAATGAACAGACGAGCTGGTGCTGCGTCCTCAGTGATGTGGGGATTGTGGCGGTTTGTGTTGGCGAAGAAGGAGATGTGCTGAAAGGACAAGCTCTCAATTTTACTGGTCGATCTGTGTTCCAACCCTCGCCTATGGTCACGGGTTTTGGGTAGTTACCGAAAGGAGGTTACGGGCGGGCTACAGGGCTCTCCCTCGGAGAAAAGGTCAGAAGCTTGTCATCTGGGAGGGGCTTGGAGTAGATCTGCTCCTCTTCCAAGGGAGCCACTTGAGGTGGCTCTTGCATCTAGTTAGGATGCCTCTCTGACGTCTCCCTGTTGAGGTTTTCTGGGCACGTCCAACCGGAAGGAGATCTAAAGAAAGCACCAGGACATGCTGGAGGGGACTTTGCTTCTTGGATGGCCAGGGAACACCTTACCGGACCTTTTCACTGGATTCGTAACATACCAGTGGATAATTACATAATGTCTGCAATAGTATGCAGCAATTAGCTGCTGTTAGAGTGGATGGGTGCCTTTCCCTTGGTTGTGAAGTGTTATATTTTTGGAAACAACCCAGAAACGTTGGGACCTGTTGCTTACGCTTCGACGCTTCCAGAACGTCTCAAGCTCCCAAGATCAGATCAGGCTTGACAGGAAGTCAAACACAAAGCAGAGTAAAACATCCAAAATCTTTCAGAATAACAGTCGCGCAGATGTGCAGTTGCTTAGCTTAACTGGCTGAAAAAAAACATCTTTCCCTGTGAAACCTTTGTAGCAGAGGCAAACAAACCAGACCTTTTTGGATGCATGCTGACGTCTTTCTCTTTATCGCTGCAACTGCTGAAATCACGGCGTGTTGAAATCTTCCCATGATTTCATTACCTCGCGGACTGCGGGTAAAACATGTCTATTTTTTTTATTTAACCTTTATTTTACCAGGATAGAGACCCATTGAGGTTAAGAACCTCTTTTACAAGGGTGTCCTGGCCAAGAGGCAGCAAAAATTACAAACAGTTACAACGTAATGACAATGATAAAACACTCAGTCATTAAAAGCAGTTACAAGTTACTAATGCAGTCTCTGAAGCTTTCAGTTTGGTTTTAAAGGCATTTAGTGAAACCTGCTCAGTCATTTTCCAGGTTTTCTGCAGCTGGTTCCGAGCAGAACGAGCAGAGCAGGTGAAGGCTTTCTTTCCTAACTGTGTGCGAGCAAAAGCAACAGAAAGTAGCAACTGATCATTCGACCTTAAAGAATAGGAATCATCATTTTTTTCGTGTGATTAAAGTGCAAATATAAGGAGGTAACAATCCAGACACTGCCTTGTAAATAAAAACATACCAATGATTTTGTCTTCTTATTGCCAATGACGGCCATTTCACTCGTGAATGTAATTCACAGTGATCTGTTATGGCTCTACAGTTTGTGATGAATCTCAGAGACGCATGGTAAACCGAGTCCAGTTTTTGTAGCACAGTTAAAGAAGCATTCATATAAATAAGATCACCATAATCTAGTACAGATAAAAAGGTAGTAGTGACAAGTTGCTTTTTTCCTTCAAAAGAAAAACACGACTTATTACGGAAGTAGAAGCCCAGCTTTAGTTTCAATTTTTTCACCAGTTTATCTATATGAGATTTAAAGGTAAGGGAGTTATCTATCCAAACACCTAGGTACTTATACTCATGGACCATCTCTATGACTTTCCCTTCCAATGTGATTAGTTTAGGAACACTATTCGGTATTTGCCTATTTGTAAAAAACATCAACTTAGTCTTCTCAGCATTAAGGGTTAGCTTTAGCTGATGCAATGAGTGCTGGACTACGTCAAATGCTTTCTGCAAGGATTCAACAACCTGAGAAAGTGATGTTCCAAAACAATAGATGATCGTATCATCTGCATAGAAATGGATATTAGCATCTTTAATATTTTGGCCCAAGTCATTGATGTACAAGATAAATAGGAGGGGCCCCAGGACTGAGCCCTGGGGCACTCCCCTCTGGACAACCCCACAATCAGAGCAAAGATCCTCACATTTAACACACTGTGTCCTGTTAGTCAGGTAATTTGAGAACCATGCTACTGAGTGTTCTGACAACCAAGGCTTAGTAATCTGTTTATTAAAATAGCATGGTCAACGGTATCAAAAGCTTTAGACTATGAACAGTGAGGCACAAAACTGTTTCCTATCAAGTGCTACTATAATATCATTTACCACCTTCATAACAGCTGTAGTAGTGCTGTACCCTTTTCTAAAACCCGATTGACATTTCGAGAGGATGTCATTAATAGACAAAAACTCTCTTAGCTGAACACTGACAAGTGACTCCATTATCTTGGAAAGCACGCTTAAATTTGATATTGGCCTTTAATTTGTCAAAACTGCTGGATCTCCTCCTTTTAATAATGGTAAAACATATGCTGACTTCCACTGTGATGGCATTTATTTGGAGTTAATTTAAAGATTTAAAAAAATTGAAAGTGGCTCTGCCACATAATCCGCTGCCATCTTTAAAAAATAAGGTTCTGTAAAATCAGGTCCAGGTGGCTTTCTGTGATCTATGTTTTTTAAAGCTTTATGAACTTCATGCACTGTAAAAGGTTTGAAGTTAGAAGGAGCTCCAGAAAAATTTTGGGGTATTATGTCAGATTTTATCAAAGGGGTTCCTACAAAATTAAACAGGGAACCCACCAAAAGAAAATGTTCGTTAAAACAATTTAAGATTTCGATTCTGTTATAAACTGGAACTGAATCTCTAAGAACAAATGTAGGAAGAGCCTGAGAGATCTTTTCCACAGCAAAAGACTTGAGCCCTGTCCACACGTAGCCGGGGATCTGCCAAAACGTAGATATTTTTCTACGTTTTGGCCTGTCATCCACACGAAAACGGAGTTTTTTCACACGAAAACGGATCTTTTAAAAAACTCCGGCCAAAGTGAAGATCTGCGTTTTCTCCGTTTTGGGTGTCTGCGTGTGGACAGACAAAACCGGAGTTTTAAGGTCCGCGACGTCACTTTCCGCTACAAAAAATGCTGACATCACGTGTGCGACCTGTGTTTACACTAGCCGACAGCATGGATGCCCTCAGAGCTGCGCTCGCTTTATCAACTGTCCAAGCGCTTTTTGCTTGTTTGTTTTTGCAAGCGGAATTACTGCTCCTTGCGGAAGACCACAGACGAAGGACGAGGTTAAGAATGGGGGAAGTACTGCCGCCTACAGGTCTGGCATGTCCTTAACAACGTATTTATCCGGGTACGTGTGGACGGAGTTTTTTTTTTAAACGCAGTGGTGTGGATGCAAGTTTTTGGAGGGGCGGATATTCGTTTTCAAAAAACCCCGGCTACGTGTGGACTAGGCCTTAATCACTTTCCAGAATCTCTGAGGATCTTTAAGATTGTCTGTGGTGACTGATAGAAAATATTCAGATTTTGATCAGGGAAGTACATTTATTTCTCAGCTGCCTGAAAACAGACAGTCAGTAGTCAACTCTGTTGTTCTTGCCTTGTCCCAAGCTCTATTTCGTTCATGTATCATGTTTGCCAATTCTGGTGAAAACCAAGGATTTTCACGGCCCTTAATCCTACATTTTTTTAATGGAGCATGTCGATTTACAATTTGCATAAAACATTCTCTAAAAAAAGTCCAAGCCAGCTCCACGTCTGGCAATAAATCTATATCTCCCCATTTAACTGCTGATAAATCACGATGAAAAGCTTGTTCATTAAAATGTTTAATGTCTATCCAGTGGAAAGGCTGGGCGAGGAGCTGGAGTGTGGGCCTCTCTGCTTAAACTGCTGCCCCTGCGACCTGACCTCGGATAAGCCGAAGAAAATGGACAGATGGATGGGCAGTCCTTATTTCTTGGGAGGTTTTAAGAGAATCTCCCAAAACCTTCAAGATCAAGTCCGGTTTTCAATAATGTTCTGTGCAATGCGATGTCTTCTGTTAGAGTATCACCGTTCACGCATGCTGAAGAAAACACTATGAGGTGGCCGCTATGCATACGAAAAGGAAAATTACACCAAAACCTTCTTGAACACCAAGTGTTCATCCTTTATCGCTCTTAAGCCCTTTTCAGACTGACATTCTGGAATATGTGTGGACAATTCAGTCCGGTTTTTAACCAGAACTGTGTTTTCAGACACACCACTTTTGTACCTGAACTTGTCCATTCGGCTGCCTTCACACAGCAGGGAAAAGTTCCAGATGTCAGAGGGGGAGGGGGTGGGAAGGCTGTACCCGGGTATTGCGTAAACATAGTGCGGCGGGCGTACTTGCGTCATTTACCCAAATAAAGCTATTCAGTCAAACATGGCCGACGAAGAGATAGAATTCCTCTCACTGATCGGACTTATGTGAAGCATAATTCTGCGCACACGAAGACGCATAAGAGACCTGGGTGATGAAGCTCAATGGTTAAAAGGAATCACGGAAGCGGTGTGAAGCGCTCCGTCGCACGTCTAGGAGACGGTACTGTAGGAGGCGAGCTGCCATGCTTCGCCGCATGCTACAGGAGCGAGCTGTCTAGGTGTGTACAGAGTCCCCCGGTCCCCTCCTCCTCCCCCTCACTGTCCGGAACTCGACCTCACCAGTCTGAAGCAGCCACCCTGCCCGTGACAAGTCCGGTCCAGTCACTAGGGGCTTCGTCCGGTTTAATTACAGAAAAGGTTATCCGGATGTTTGTATTCAGACACAAAGGTCTTACGGACAGAGTCCCGAACATTTCCGTTTTTCCTGGCCTGTCTGAAGGGGGTTTTAGGCACAAATGTTGCTAACCTTGGTTTCTTGAGCAATGTTTGGAAATTTGCTGATTTCCAGAAAAAGATTGTCCCCAAAATACTCCCATTTGTTTTTTAAATGATGATCTGAGCTAAACTTGCCTCTGCGAACAGTAGCTAAACACAGATGACCGTGTTGAGTGTTTTATTTATCACGCTGGCCCATTCCCAAGCAGTCTCCTTTACTCTCTAGCACCGAAGCATCTCGTTGAGCAGCTTTCTCCCGGTCCCAGACGGATGAAATCTCCATCTGACTTGTTGTTGAACATTGTAAACACACTTTCATTATTTCTTTCAGCTTTCCACGAAACCTTGAACATGCACAAAACTGACAGAGAAATCTGAACTAGAGGGGAGGAAATTGAATTAGCGGAGTGAAATGCAGCTCCTTGTGAGTGTAATCAGTGCAGGCCAAGAATACAGGGCGATTGTAAGTGACTGTGGTCAGAGTCAGAGCCCACAACCACTGGGGGAAGCAGCCCTTATCACCGGGGAAGGTTCCAGCTAGGAGAATGTGTGTTTGTGGGTGGTGAGGTACGTGTGGGAGTCACAGCAAACTGATTGCGTGGGGAATGTGTGTCCACATGCCTGTGAGGGCACACGACAGAAACAAGCAGCGCTGAAGACAAATCGAGAAGCACCAACAGTTGATTTCCTCTCCAGCAGACACCAAAAATGCACTTTTGCACTTGCAGTTGGAGCCGCTGGCCACTGCTCACCCATCACATCTCCCTGGAATTGGTATTTTTGTTACCAGCGGTAAATAACAACAAAAATAGCTTTGTCGTCTAGTCGATTTGACTATCATTGTCTGGCCCGGGCTGAGAGCTGTACTTTCCATCGCGGATGTCATCGTTTTTCACTGTCTGTTCATTATTTTTGTGCTGGTATTTTGCCTCCTTCTGATACAGTGTTTCCTGCTATTGTTTCTTTCTACCAGGCTGGCTGGCTCTGGACCTGTGCCAGCCAGTCCCTCCTACCTTTAAACACACACATTCATGAATAGGATCTCACACACACACACACTTTGCTCTCTCTCTCTTCTTTCTCTTCCTCCTTTTGACACAAGAAGTCAGCGATACGCTAACTCTGGATGTGAGTTTTTGCACAAGGGAGGGAGCAGCAGTCCACCAGTCAGCTCAGAGGGGTTAATCTCATTCTCCCTCTCTCTCTCTCTCCCTCTCTCTGTGCCTCGGTCTCTCCCTCCCTCCTTTGCCTTTTGTTGCGGCCCCTCACTTTCTCAACACTTGGGCAGAGGGAACTGATACTGCGCCTGGACGAGTGTTTGTGTGTGTTGGGCTTTGTGGATTGATCATGACCGGTGGGACTTTGCAACACACTCCTCAGTGCTGACCAACACAAACTGGTAAGGCAGTGCTCTGATTGTGAAAGTGGTCCACTCTCATTCGAATGTGGAAGTCTTTAGTTTCCCCGTGCGTCAGAGGAACGCCGTGTGGAATGTGGGACGGTTGTCATGTGGAGACAAGCAAAGACGTAAAATGTTCCGAGAAGGTCTCGCTGTCCCGGTCTGCCTTTCATTGCACTTCTAGTCCTTCTCTTAAATCTCTTTGACCAGCCGGAGTTTCTCAAGTTACCGGCTTCCTCCTGTTGTTATGAGTCCTGTGGTTTCTCTGCAGTGCACTGAGGGCGCTCCCACGCTCTCCCAAAGAGAAAGAAAGGAAGGAAAACAGTGATAACCATTCCACAATCACTAAAGAATTGAGAGAAGCATGCTTGGCTGCATCTTCATGCATGAATGTTTTTTGAAAATTGGGCAAGTTGCAAAAATTTGAGTCCCTTTGCATGACTCTTTGGTCACTTTTGTGGGAGTTTTTTATTTTATTTATTGATTTTTATTTTTTTGTTGTCTGGACAAAAGTTTTCTCA
Organism: Nothobranchius furzeri; assembly: GCF_043380555.1. NCBI lineage: Eukaryota > Metazoa > Chordata > Actinopteri > Cyprinodontiformes > Nothobranchiidae > Nothobranchius > Nothobranchius furzeri. The sequence continues at coordinate 51,141,339 of NC_091755.1, read as the reverse complement.
TTTCCTCCAAGGTGGTGGAGGGCTGAGGTGGTGAGAAAATTGGAAACAGAGCCACCCACAGTGGAAGTGAGTCAGCCCAGCGTTTAGTGGTGTGTTGACTTTGGAAATGGCCGAGATTGAGGGGGGTAGTGGTGCTTGTGTTGAAGAGGGGCTGAATAAATTGTGTCACAAAAGAAAAAAAAGCACAAAGTGTCAGTTTGTCATTACTTTCTGCTCAGCGTTCCAGTTTCTTTGACTTTTGGACAACTGCAAAAAGACGAGGAGATGGACAGAAAAGAGGGGAGGAGGTGGAAGCCAGAGGCTGTTTATAAAGGGAGGGAGCGGCTTGTGTCCATCTGGGACAATCCCAAGCGCTGAAAGCTTCCCCACCCTGATCCCAAACATCTCTTTCCCCCTCTCTGACTCTGTCTTTCTCGTTTGAGCCTTCATAATAAATACATACTGATACATTTTGCTAGCAGTCTGCAAAATACATCCAACTTCTTTCATTTGTTGCTTCTGTTTTTTGTTTCTATTGCTCTGTGCTGCTGTTGCTTCTTACCTGCAGCTACTGTGCAGGTGCCTCATGCACAAATGAAATATGTCTATTCATTATGCATTTATCATTATTTATGATAATCTAATTTCTTAATAAGTTGGACTCTCAAATAGAAGGGAGCAGACTTTGGTGTGAAACACCACATCATCAATCCTCCACCACCGTGCTTTACAGTGAGAATGAAATGTTCATGAGTCTCATTCACATTTTTTAAGATAAATTAGCTCTGGGCTCTAATAGGAATGAATATTTTCAGTTTTTTTTCCTGTGTCAAACCTCGTTGAATGAGCGTGGAGTGTAGAAAACAGCATTACAAATCTTACTCGTTAATATTGATGATTTGGAAATATCTCTCCTTTGATTGGCTAACAGCAATGTGACTCTTCCGCTGACCCCGTTTGCTTTTTCTTCTTGGGTAAAAAATGCAACATTGATGTTTTATCTCCACAAATAACATACGTCCGTACGTTTCCGTTATGCTGGAGTTGGTAATGCTTAGATTCTGTGAATCCCGGTGGGGGACTAGAAGTGAGCGCTTCACAGCTGAGCTTCAGACGGCAGGCTTTGGAGTCTTATTTCCTGACGTTTGGACATCTTGTCTGTGATTGGATTACAGCAACGCGACTCTACCACTGACGTCCAACGTGGATGCTTTATCCCCAAAAATAACACAAGCCCGGAGGAATCCTGCTGTGTGGTGGAGTTGCTAACGCTAATGCTAATGCTTAGCTTATTTTAGCTGAGATGTTCTCTGCTGTTTCCTGGACACTAAAACAACAGCCTTCCCCGTCGTGAGTCCAGATGGGTGAGTCCATGAATGCTAAGTGACAGTGTGACGCAGATCTGTCAGGATTTTCTAATCCTAGAGTTTCACCGTCTGTTTTCAATCAGAAGCTAAAGCAGGAGGTAGGTGTAGGAGACTATTTCCATGTCCAGCCTGCATGAAAAACTCTGATTATATTCAGAAATAATCATTAAATGGTTTTTCAGTGTTCCACACCTTTATTTTGTTTCGGGGGTTCTGTTATTTCCTTATCTTTAGTCTCGCCTGCTCAACAGCACGGTTCCAGAAGTCGTCAGATTTGTTTTAATGGAACTCGTCAAACATAAAAGACAATAAGGCCACAGCAATGTTGGTAAACACAAACAGCTTCCACGCAGCCAAACCTTTTTTCTAATCATCGGGTAATGAACGGTAACGTTTCCCCGACGAGGCTGAGGTTGAGTTTTATCTGACCGTTGCTCTCTGAACTTGCGAGGACATTCCACTGCTGGGAAGATTGGAAACAGTGTTCGGCATTTCCCAGAGTTGTTTGGGGGAAGGACTTTAGGCAGAAAAGCTCTTGTTTCATTTCTTAGATTATTGTTTATGTTTTTGCTCCTTGTCATCATGCTAACTTGTGCCTGGGCTGCAGACGCTTCTGAACGTACGATCCAAAGTGTTTCTTTTATTATTCGTACGCTCACACCTGAAACAGAGCAAACACACGTTTCCGTGTGCATTACGCACAGCAAGGGAATGAACTCAGCTGCTTCTCAGCTTTCCCGAAGTTCTCCAGAATTCCAGTGGAGTGGTGGTATTTTCTACACTCCGGGAAGATAAATTCCTGCAGATTTGTCACTTGGACTGCATGGAGCAGGACAGTGCTGTCGGAAATATTTAACAGTTATTTATATTTGAAAGAGATTCCTACACTTTGACCTTCTGTGTTTGCATGCAGGTTAGAGGCTGATGTATAAATCCTCCCACGAGGGAAAGATGAGTTTCAATGTGCAGCCAAAATAGTCCAGATCACCAAAATGAAATAAATAAACACATAAATGACTAAAAGACACAAGCAGGTGACTTTCTGCACATTTTCTTTTACTCATCTTCATTAGATCAAACATTTTCTGCTGCTAATAAACACATTCCCCTGTTTGGTTTCAAGCAGCTCCGAAGTCCTTTCTTTGTGTCCAGCCTGCTCAACCTTCTCTCAGCTCTTTTCCTCTCCTCTGCCTTCCTCCACTCCGCCTGCGTATCCAGCGATAAGGACACATCAACGGTAGCACTTCCTCCAGCCACAGGAAGCAGGAAGTGTTGACTTCCACACAGCCCCTCCGGACCAACTCCGTGGTCCGTCTGACGGTGCACACACACGTAAACACAACGTTCTCACACATCTCCGCTCTCAGAGAAGTCGACGCTGACCTCTCGGCTCACAATGACTTCAGTGTGTCTTTGCTCTGCAGCTGGACCCACTCAGTCTGCCGTTTTGTTTTTAACGGGAAAGCACCTGGGAAGCAGAACACTTTGTGTCTCTTTGACCTCAGGCTTGGCTCACAGGTCAGAGGATGATTGGCTAATTAATTCTATAATCACATTGTGTGTTTTGTTATCTCCCTCTTTTGGCCACAGAGGTTAGGGGTGGCGCTATTGAGCTTAGAAAAACACAAGCATCCAATGCATCTGCTAATAGTTTACAGTTAGACTGGAGTTTGGGAGGGATGGGAACTAGGGAGGGATTTACTGAAGTCAGGAAAAACCAAGAAGACAAATATTTTAAAATAATGAGAAATGACAGAAAATAAATAAATAAATAAATAAATAAAAAGAAAAGTACAAAAAATAATCAACAAGATCATTTTTTTTGGAGTCTGTTGTACTTCCTTGATACTGTTTGGAACAATAAATGTAAGAATAGTAATAATATTTTACATAATGAGAAATAAACACAAATATCAACAAAAAAGCTGTTTTTTATTTTTATTAAAAATGTTTTTTAACTGAAAAATATTAATGTAGTTGTATTTGTGTATGACCTTTTGGTGAAGAAAATTCAATTTTGAATAAAAAGTCAAACATAAAGATGAATAAAGAAATCTAAAAGACATATTTTTAGATTTTTTTAAGTATTTTTTCACATTCAAAATATTGTTTATTATGCAGTTGATGTTCTGTACTTGAATAATAATGAAAAATATTAACATTTTAGCAACTCGTAACAATGTTATGTATATAACACACAAAGGGCTTCTCCTAAAACAAAAAAAAATCATAAAAAACCAAAACACTAAAACTTTAAACAAAAACATTTATTATCATACATTAAGTCTGACAAAACTACTAAACTAAAAAAAACATAACCATACCCTATATTATTATTGTTATAATAATAATAATAATAATAATAATAATAATAATAATAATAATAATAATAATGATAATAATGATAATAATGATAATAATAATAATAATAATAATTATTATTATTATTATTATTATCACAACCATTATTGGCCCACATTTTTTCACTTCTTTTGTTTTTGAAAGGACTGAAAAATGATCTTTAAATCACTTCATATGGTTTTGTAAACAGAGTTGGGATCACACAGACAAAAATAGTGAAGGGCAAATCCACAAAGGGGCAAAATATGACACCCGAGATTAAGAAGTTTGGATGAAGAGAAAGCAAAGAGGCCAGAGTGGAGCTTGAAAGGATGCTAAAAGCTTTGGGCGATTAGGAAACATTGGAGATGTGAACCCAAACGATGGTTGGGCCAGAGGTCAAGAGGGGTCAGGAGGTCAGAATGAGCCCGGCAGCTCAACTTAAAACAGGATATCCTGTGAGGGAAAAAGTCATCTGTCTCCCTTTCTTTCCCTGGATCACTCTCTAGAATTCCCACAGAGGGCATAAGGAGAAGGGAAAAGTGTGACTCAGGTTCATCATTCATCAGCGACAGAGCAAGTACAGATGTGGTTGATGCTCCGCCTCTTCTCAAACAGACGTGATTTAATGTTAGAAACACGTTTGATCCTTTGTTTCTGTTTATTCCTGATGCAGGGCCAACAGTGATCAACCTCCCTGCAGGTTTATCTTTATCTTAATGTAGCCTGACAGTCTGTGTGTGAAAATCAGCAATCGTTCCTATTTTATTTGAATGATTGACAAAAATGTAGAATTTTATTTCATATTATCTTCCCTCGGGCTGCGCAGTGGCGCAGTGGTTAGAGCTGTTGCCTTGCAGCGAGAAGGTCCTGGGTTCGCTTCCCAGCCTGGGATCTTTCTGCATGGAGTTCTCCCTGTGCATGCGTGGGTTCTCTCCGGGTACTCCGGCTTCCTCCCACAGTCCAAAAACATGACTGTTAGGTTGACTGGTCTGTATATTGTCCTTAGGTGTGTGTGTGTGTGCATGATTGTTTGTTGTGTATGTGTCTATGTTGCCCTGCGATGGACTGGCTCTCTGTCCAGGGTGTACCCCACCTGATTGCCCATTGACCGCTGGAGATAAGCACCAGCCCCCCGCGACCCTACGTGGACAAGCGGGTTCATACATTGGATGGATGGATGGATGGATTATCTTCCCTCTTTATTTGTTTTACCTTTTTGAGTTATATGGCACCCCGACATGAGGTTCCATCGTTTTATCTGACATCTGTTCGTCCATCTCCACTTGTCCAAATTTAAGCTGAGGAGGCACACCTCCCAACTGAGGCATCATCTCCCCCAGCAACCCTCTTCAGCTCCTCCTGGTGAATCCCAAAGTGCTACCAGACCAGAGAGTATCCCTCCATAAACTTTTGAGTCTCCTCCAACTGCTTGACAAACTTCCACTGGAAAGCAACCAGGAGGTATTATGTTCGGATGCCTGAACCACCTCAACCGACTTTCTTTCGATGAGGAGGGGCAGCGGCTATGCTCCAAGCTTCCTCCAATGACAAAGCTCCACCAAAACAAGATCGTGCCAGCCGCTTGCATCGAGCATCTTGTTCTATGATCCAAAACTCGCAACTATCAGGGTTGGAGTGCAGACGGACTTTTAGGTGGAGACCTTTGGCTCCTTATTTATCACCATGGACCTGAGTGGAGCCCTTATTACAGCAGATGAATCCCTGATCTGGTTCATCTTTCCCTCCAGCCTGTCGTCACTATAGAAGATCAGATGATGCAAAAGTTGAACCCCACTGGGATAACCCTAACCCTCAAGATTTCATCTGAAATCCTGAACCAGATGATCTCCTTTCTTGAGCTTCTGTCCATAAGAACCATAAACAAGAAAAAGTATCACTCTGCTGTACATCAGGGGTGTCCAAAGTACGGTCCGGGGGTCATTTATGGCCCTGAGGGTGATTCTGTGCGGACCCCATTTACATCATTTGGGGCAGCAGTAGCTCAGGTGGTAGAGCGGGTTGCCTCATGATCGGATGGTCATGGGTTTGATTCCAGTTCCCGCCAGGGGCATTCTGCTGTTGTGTCCTTGGGCAAGACACTTCACCCAAATTGCCTGTGTTAGTGGTGGTCAGAGGGGCCGACAGCGCCAAATGGCAGCCTCGCCTCAGTCAGACCTCCCCAGGGCGGCTGTGGCTAAAAGTAGCTTACAATCACTAGCAGTGTGTGAATGTGAAAGTGTGTGAAAGCATCTTTGAGTGTCCTAAATAAGCCCTATATAAGTTCAATTATTATTATTATTATTATTATTATTATTATTTATTAATAATAATAATAATAATAATTATTATTATTATTATTACTATTTATTTTTTATTAACATTATTAATTATTTGTTATTATTATTACTATTATTATTATTTATTGTTATAATTAATAATAATAATAATTATTATTATTATTATTATTTTATCTCCTCTTGACTACTGATTTATTGACACTTTCTGTCAAATTTGCATGTCTTAGATGTATTTAGAGGAATTCAAAGTTAAAACGTTTAATTTGTTTTTTAAATTTCCTCAAATAATAAACAGAAACGACATGTTTGTGGCCCGTGAATGTTTGGACACCCCCGATAGCCTCCTGCATAAACAAACTGATCACTCAAATTGTTTTAAAAACTTGACATTTTCTTAGTATTTCTGGATTTACTGAAAAAACAACGTAAGTCAAGCTAAGGTTAATATGGATGGTTTTGCTGACACAAGTCCTTGCCAACACGTTGCTTATTTAACAAAAGCTATAATTGCATTTGTTCAAACATGTGACAGCAGGATGACGGGTTGCTGAAGCGGTGCTATAAACACGCCACTTGTGAGTCTGTGTGACTGTTTATGAGTTCTGCTCCCCTCCTGGCCTAATTAGGCATCTTGAAAATAAACTGACAAAGTTGTTACCGCGGCTCGGACCAAAGATGGGACAGGACTGTAGGAACGTCGTCTGACGCGATGAAGAACTTCACGTAAGAAATAAATCAGAAGTGTTTTTATTCTAATTTTAAGAGCTTGTTTCACACACACACTCATTTTCCCACTGGTGAGATGCGCCAAACTCCTCCTGCAGTTTTGTAAAGTTTGTCACCATTCCCTCCATAAACTGAATCATATCTGATCGTCTCACATTCACTCTGGTGGGTGACGCTTTCCGTACGGGTTCGTGTTTTTTTCCTTCCATCGTAAGCAGGATGAGACGGAGAGCGAAGGACCGAAAGTGAGAGATGGTGAACGAATGTAGAGCTATTTTTGGCTGTCTGGGTGCTTCACACACACACACACACACACACACACACACACACACACACACACACACACACACACACACACACACACACACACACTCCTCAGGCTTGTTGTTGTTCAGAATGGTGGGTGTTATCAGGGTGAGCTTCGATTTGAATTTTAATACTTTGTGTGTGTGTGTGTGTGTATGTGTGTGTGTGTGTGTGTGTGTGTGTGTGTGTTTCAGATGGGATTTTTCCTGTGGTTGCTATGGCTTCTTTCTGTGCTTTGACTAACTTACAGCCCTAAATATCCTCGGGGTGTAAAGGATTCTCCAGTCTCTCATTAAGCTCTCAGCTTGTGCTGTCGCCGGGTTTGACCCGAGTTCACTCTGAATTTAGCAGCACCAAACACCCCAAAACAGGTGATAAATCCCCTGGAAATGACCGTCTTTCAAAAGCAGTCGTATTTCTTGTTGTCGGCCTCTGCACAACACCAAAGATTGGTTGGCAATCTCTGCAGAGATTTGAAACAGAATACGATTGATTGAAATCTGAGATTTAAATCAGATAAAATGAACTCCTGGATTAAAACGTGCTCTTCTGCGGTGACTGCACGCATGGCAGGGGATGCTCTGTTGTGGAAAATGTCTGTCAGCAGCTGAGAGTTTTTCTGGGGTCTGCACAAATCATCGAGGTCTCCGGTGTGGCCAGCCTTGTCAGACTAAGTCACACACCGTGGAAAACGTTCGAACATGCTGGTGTCTCTTTAAAAGAACTCCCACCACAGTGGAATTTGTGACAGGCTTGGCTTTAATTTTCACTTTTGATCACTCTCCAACTGCTTGTTGATTTGATTAATTCATATATTTAAATTTAGTATACATCCGACCACATCCCAGCACTTTGATCATTAAATCAATAGTTTCTATGATGAAGTTATACGATGCTGTAAGACTGTTATGAAGCCAAATGTTTTTATTAAAAAACGTTTGTCCAGTATCAGTTTATTCGGTAACACTTTAGTTTAGGGAACACAAATTAATCATTATTTAGCTGCCGATTAATATGCATATTAATGGACTACTAAGTCTGAACTAGTCATTATTAAGCACTTATTACTAATGCCGTAATTCTAACATTAACAGGTCATAAATGAAGAGTTTTATCAAAATAAGTCATTCATAATGGTTTGTTAACTTAAAGTAAATGATTTGTTGCTGATTAACACACGCTAATTAGCTCAATTTAATATGTGGCTTTTAACGACGTAATTCAAGGGGAACATATTCTTGCCTCAAGTGGTTAATTAATAATAAACTACTAATAATTAGGTATGAACAGAATCTGACTAGAATGGGGAACATTTTCTTGCATACAAGTGGTTGATTGTTGTTTAGGCTCTATTAACATGTGGAGTTTGGTGTTTATTTACATATCAGAACACAATATTTTTGGTTATTAATGCAGAATAACTATTCCCCTTGACTTACTTCTTTAAAAGCCGCATGTTGATCCTCTAATTTCCCTCTGGGATTAATAAAGTATTTTTTAGCTAATTAAGTATGTACATTAATCAGCAACAAATCATTTACTTTCAGTTAACAGACCATTATGAATGGCTTATTTTGATAAAACTCTTAATTTATGGTCTGTTAATGATAGAATTACGGCATTGGTAATAAGCAACCAATAATAGCTTAATAATGACTAGTTCAGACTTAGTAGTCCACTAATTGACAGCTAATTAATGGTTAATTTGTGTTCCCTAAACTAAAGTGTTACCATTTATGGATACAAACTTGGAGCTAGAAGAGGAATTTAATGACTTTACACTTATTTATTTATTACTTCTTAATGCTATTGTTTTCATTCTTTAAGCTGCTATAACATTTTTTTCATGCCTCTTAACAACCTTGCATAGCATAGCTATAAATATAACGTGGGATAAAGCAAAACAAAACAAAAAAATAAAACGGTTCTCACATTTGTCGAAAAACCTCCACCAATAACACGTTTTCGAACCGAAAGCAACCATGGGACCATCTGGTTGTTGGTCTCGCTGAGTCCCAGCACTTCCACATGTCCCTGGGTCCTCCACTCATTACACACTTTTGTATTTTGCAACAGAACACTGGTGTGTGAGGTTCTTGGCTCAATAATATCAGAAGAGTCAAAATGCAAATTGAAGTATTTTTTTACTTCATTTTTACTTTAGGAACTTTTTATTGTAGTGAAGTACAAGGAAAAAGTACGCCTCAAGAAAACTACTGCGCATTGTGCAAGAATGAAGTAAGACTGACATCTAGTGGTCTAATTTGGGTACTGCAGCCTGTTTTTAAAAACACGCGAGTGACTTTCTCACTCCCGTCATGTGAGTTTCATGGCTGCTGTAAACTACGGTTCATCACCAGATGATTGTAGATGATGAGTGAAGACGAATCATACACAACAAGGCGATAAGTAGATGAATACTTTTCACTGTAATACCCAACTGTCTGCTTCTAATTCTCCATTAGCATTGTTAGCTCAACGTTAGCTTTAGAATAAATCAGAATGATGCCGCAGCTTCATAGTAGTACAAAAAATAACTTCTGGGTCGCTCCTGTTTACTGGCTTAGGATTTTTCCGATTGGTGTTGAATTAGAAATGCTGGTGCTGCAGCGTTAGCTGGCGCAGACTCGGCAACCCCACTCGCTCACAGATTGCAAACAAAGACCAAATCCCTCTTTAGCTTTTGAAAGGAGAAAAACTGAGAACCCCCCAGCAGGCAGATCAAAATCTGTTTCAATATAACCTTCCAACTTGATTGAGATGTCAAACTTGTTTTGTGACCGTTTCATTGTGATATTATCCCATGTTGTTCCTGTAAGTAAGGCACACATGCAGTAAATGTGTATTTAAGAACAGTAACTAAGTACTTTGTTGCATACCATCGCTGCTGAAAACAGAATTCAACCACTAAATTAGGAGGAAAACGAATGAAACGTCCACGATGAGAACTCGTAAGGACTACACGAACAGTGTAAATCTAGACTGGAACTTTTAATCTTAGACTTTCTTGCTTACTTTGTCTAAAACCTGTTCGAGAATCCAGCTGCGAGCCGTGGGATAGACCGACTAACGGTGATGCAACATCAACAGTCAGAATTCAGCAGCGCAGCATCATTTGCTTTGTTTTGTCTGAAGTTAATCATAATGCTTCAGTACTCAGAAGAAGATGTTTTAGGGTGAAGCTGGCTGCACACAAGGGATGAATCAAAGGTACTTATTTATTTTCAGGGGTTATCACAATTACTGTAGAGTTTCTAAAGTTCCTCAGGTGACTAAATAGGAATGTGTTTCCATTAAGATGGTAAAAACTCACGTCTATTAGCCTAATCCTAACCCTTTTTAAACTTGTTTTGATTTGAAATTGAACCGTTTTACCGCACAACCTTTTTTTTCTGAATCAGAGCAACTTTCTCCATCCTGTGTGGAAACGGCACAAACCGCCTTTTGCACTGATTCTAGGTGTTGTTTAATTATGAATGTTCACATCAATCTGACACTTGGGCAAAGAGATCTGTCTTTGTCACCCAATTTTATGCTGCAAAAGCCTCACCAGCTATTCCCAAATCTACCTGAGTTTATTTGTAAAAATGTGCTGCAGCTGCATGACCTTTTTGATCTTCTGCTGCTATTTTTGCCAAATTCTAAACCAGAGAGCAGTTCCTGCAAATATTTTGACCTCAAAGAAATCCTGCAACCCAACGGTGCCAAAATGCAGAAGAATGTGAATCATATTCCTTCAGGAATTCCAGTTTCATGGAGGCAACACATGCAATCTTCACTTAAAGCGGTCCTGGTTTCAGGTATCGCTGAGCGTCTCGTGGTGGTAGACCGGCGGCTGCAGGTTGACGAGACAAAAGATTCTGTTGTTTTCTTCCAGGTGTGAGATTTCTAGTGCAGAGATTATCCGGCGAGGAGAACGTGGAAGTTGTGCAGCTCAGTCCTGCAGCTGAACCACACCCTGATACTTTCACACACACACACACACACACACACGCACGCACGCACGCACGCACGCGCACACACACACACACACACACACAGAGAGAAATGGTAAAAGACACTATTGGCTCTGTGCGTGCACGAGTGTCCGTGCGCTGAAAATAACAACACACAGCGCTCAGGCTTCTTTCCTTCCAAATATTTTTCTGCCTTCTGACTTTATCCTCTTTGTTCGTGTGTTTACTCAGCCTACTAACGATAATACGTCCTTTCCTCATGCTAGCTCTCTCTCCTCCATATTACTCACAGCCTTCATCATCTTCGCCTCGCTCCTCTTTCCCTTCTTCATTTTTCCTTTTCTTTCATTCTCCTCCTCAGTTGCTCCCCCTTTCCTCCGCTCCTTCCTTCTCTTCCCATCCAACATTCTTTGCATTCCTCTTGGCTTCTTAAGGGGAAGGACCCTGCTGGCAGACCGAGGCCAAACATTATTACGGGGCTTTTCTCCTCCCATCCAAACTCTTTTTTGCTTATTTTTCCTTATCGCACCTTTATTTTTGCTTTCTGCCTTTTTGCTAAACGCTGAATCTAATTGCGGTTTGGAGATGGGAGCTCTCCCAGACATTAGAAGAGTTCGCCGACCCTCCTGCTGCTCATAATTAAAAAGAAGCGAAGGTCGTATCTTTTCCTGTTGCGTGAAACAGGCTCATTCATGTTTATACAAGTCCATCTGCCGTGTTTTTTCTGACACACTGTCCACACATGTTAGCTAAAGTATCAGACTCACACGTGTTTTCAGAAAAGTCTCATAAATCAACAAGTTATCCAACATGTTGCCCAACACGCACACACACATCTGAACGGTTCCTCCCCATGTAGAAATGCACACGGACTCTCAATGTCGGGCTCATTGAGCTTCTCACGATATTTTCAGAACTTCTGCTTTGTGAAATCCGAGTGTCGTCCTGCAACAGTTCAGTGTCGTACTCTTTGGGGTGTCGTAGCAGAGGCACATCTCTGCAGGTGGGAGGCAGCTTTGTAGCACACAGCTGACCACATCCTGCCCCATACGGCGCTGAAGAAAGCACCGCGCACGTCAGACTGGCTGTTTTTAACGGTGTCATTTCATTTTAATTTACATCTAAAGGCTGACTGATCAGGTTGTTGTAAACCAGTTGTCTTTATCAGTTGAAACGGGGATCGGTTTGCAGCTTTATTCTTGTATTTGATTACAGATTCCAAAGTTTCTCCAGTCTGAAAAGGGAAAGCGAAAAATTTTTAGAAAAGTCCAACATTTTTGATGTTTTTGATGTTTCCAGAAAACTGACCTGTGTGTGTGTGTGCGTGTATGCGTGTGTGTGTGTGTGTGTGTGTGTGTGTGTGTGTGTGTGTGTGTGTGTGTGTGTGTGTGTGTGTGTGTGTGTGAGTGTGTATTCCTCTCTCCCTGTGGGCGGTTGCCTGCTGCGCTGCTTTTCTGTCACCCTGTGGTTTTGTTATTTTCGGCTTTAAACCGGATGTGAATCAGACTGCATGGTAGATTGTGTAATTGAATGGACCAACCACATACACACACACACACACACACACACACACACACACACACACACACACACACACACACACACACACACACACACACACACACACACACACACTGAGGCTTCTCTCACACACTGCTGTGTAGCTCTGTACTCCCACACACTGAGGACTTCTGGGAACGTACCCCCCCCCCCCCCCGCCACTTTCAGAGAGGCACCCGATGGTGAGCGAGCAGACGGTGCAGCACACAAACACACACTTCTCAGTTTCAGTATTGGTCTGAAGCATCAGTTGCTACCCCGGCTGATGCTGAGATCGGAAAAAATGGTAAACAGACGCAGAAGCTCGTTGCTCTGTGGAAACTGAGAAGACAGTTAAACGTGGGGAAAAACATTCAGATGTGTGAGTGAAACTTTCAAAAAAGGTCAATTTTTTCTACTTGTGCTTCAAAAGAAAACAGAACAGAGTGATGAGGATTGCATTTCCTGAGCAAATGCAAAAACAAAAATCATTAAATCATGTCTACAATGTTCAAAATAAACCAGCAGCTGGAATATTTATACTGCCACCACAAATATGTGGCATTCTGAAATATTAGATTTTTTAAAACGAGTTTAAACTGCACAATCTTGCAGAGAGCTGCTAACTGTTGGTGATTGCTGCAAGCAAACGGCCTCTAATTTCTAGGAAAGACTTGAAACGATTGCCTTGCGTCATGCAATCAGCCGCAGAAACAGACGCTTTGTGCAGCGCGTTTGAAGCAGTGACAGGATGCTCCACTTCCTCAAGCAGAGGTCGAGGAGCTGGAGGAGGATGTGGCTAACAGTGGCGGTTCTACATCGAATTATTCCCCGGGCGAGGCCCCCTTTGAGCGCCCCCCCCCCCCAACCGCCCCCCCCTCACCACCACCACCACCACCACACCACCCCACCTGCACGAACACACGCATGTTTTCTACAAACGGGCATGTTTATTAGAACGACTATTGAACATTCATTTTTCTAAGTTGCACATATTTACATTAATTACTATGAAGTTGTCAGAATGTAAAGCAATATACATTATATGCTGTATCAAAATATATAGAATCAAATATACAAAAACAAACAATAACTAAATATTAAGAATATATGAACATAATAGCTAATAAATATTCTAAATAGCAAAAATATTTCACACATAACAAACTAAAGATTATCACTACAGCATTGCACTTAGAATAGAAAACACAAACTAAAATTAAAACCTAACCTTGATGCAACGTCATCAATAATGTCATCACATGAAATCTGCTCCCCTACTGAGTGATTGATACTAATCAGAGCCAGGTTAGTGAGCCGCCCCTGAAACATAGGTGACCTCAGGTATGACTGGATCAAGTTTTGAAAAGCTCCTCTCAGCTGGAGCCACAGTGACTGGCAGAGCAGTCCAAAAGTTGGGGTAGATCTCCAATAGATCTCATGATCCATAATATTTTAGAATTGCCTCTGAAATTGTAATTTAAACTGACATAAAAAAACTGTAGACTACCAAAAATGCCAACTTTTACAGAACAAATCATGTAAAAAATAATCAGTGCAGCCATCTGCAATAAATAAACAGGATAGTTAGTGGTGACTGGGAAGTTTTCTTCTGCTTGTAGAGTTGTTTTATTTATTATTATGTGAACATGATCAACATGTGTTTGTTGTTGTTCAGGCAGGCCACAGGCTGCAGTGAGCATTTAGCAAATCCTAGTTTGAATCAGTAAAAAACGATTCAAGGACTTTTTTCGAACCATTTGAATATTCGTTTCAATATTTCAGCCCTATTAGCTCTGTTAGCAATTAGTTGACCGCATTTAACCGTTAAAATCCCAGTTAACTGGTTCAAAAAATCGAAAACATGCATCATGAGAGCTACATACATTTATCTTTCTCCTCTTTTTTCTTTTTTTCCCCCTGAATGGGGCACCTGGTGGTTTTAGCCTTTTTATGTTCATCTCTTCTGTTTGGCTCCTGACTCAGTAAGTTTCCTTTAGTCAGGACTAAACTATTTGACCTTGATGGGGGGGTGACCACAAAATCGTTTTGTTTTTCCTTTTTTTATTTGGCCATTTCACACAATTCAGAGAAACCTGAAAGAATGATAGGCCTGTGTTTATGATATTATGAATGAAATATGGAAGAACGTTAAGATGTGATTGACTTTAGCCATGTTAATACAGTTGATTCAGCCCCTGCACGCTCATTTCATTTGGGAAAGATGCAGAGGCGAATTCCCCCGCCGCACCCCTCCCCTTCCTGTTCTTCATAGACACACGGAGCACGTGAACGTTCTCAGTCAGCAGGAGCGCCTGCAGCTGCAGGGGGCGCCAACTTGCTGTTTCCAATCCAGACACTGTCATATGACAGATAATAGAAAACCTCGGTGCGGCGCAGATTTCCTTTTTTTTTTTTTTTTTACTCAGCGCTTGTGCGCCCCTTTTGTGTCATGAAAAAATGCCGCCCCGGGCAACTGCCCTGTCTGCCCGTGCCTAAAACCGCTACTGGTGGCTAACATCGGCTTAACATACTAATACTTATTGTTAGTCATAATTACAAATCAGACTCTATTAATCTGGTTCATCATGATTATAAACAAAACAGTTGACTTTTGACCTCTAGAAATGTTTGGCTGTTTTACTGATTCCTGAGCTTTATTTTGAAAGGAGATTGGATTGCTTATACCTAGCTTTCTGTGGAAAGGTCATGAACAATTAATATATATATTTTTGCAAACATAGGACAATTTTCAGTTTGGGATCTAGAAAATGAATAAACAATTGTAAAGGGTGGGTAGTTTACATCTTACTTATGAACCATAAAATGTGAGATTCCATAGAAATATGAAATATCAATCTGAGGGATCTTTGACTATTTTAACCAGAAGATCGGAACTTTTTATTGCAGGGATTAAGCGACACTTCGTATCAACCCCGAGGAAATAGAGAGAGTCAGGTTTAAAATAGTTAAGAAATTTATTTCTACACAATTTAAACAAGACTAACTTTAACTCTCTGTGTACTGATGGACTAAGGTGGAGTGAGACGTGAGATGAATGATGGTGTGTGTGTGTGGAATGTTGCTATCAGAACCAGCGGATCCGGAGAAGCATTTAGTTCTGTGAGGGAGTGAATGTTTCGATCTAAACTTTAGTAGGAGATTTATAACACACATGAGACGCCATCTGTCGGTCTACGTACCCCAGGGGAAGCCTCCGTTAGATCCAGAATGTGGAGGTCCTCTTGGACCCTCCTTGGAACCAAAGCCGGTAGAAAAGCAGCGGTGCCGACCAAACTATTCTTGGAATGCTTCCAGGTCACGACAGGTTCATTGGCGTCAGCGAGACCCTGAAGGGGTCGTGAGGTTCAGCTTTTATTCTGAAGGAACCGTTGCGGTCAGGTGTAACTTGCAACAGATTTTATCCAGCTTGTCGAGGTTCTTTTGGCTGAAGAGGAAGTCCGGATGGCCTGTCCGAGATTTCTCTAGGACGCTTTGAACTAATGAAAAGGTGGCGTGGAATAGTTTTTATAATTGTCATATTTTGGTTTACTGGCGAATCAGAATTTGACACGCAAAAGAGGGTTTATACAAACACCACAGAAAGCCACGCCCCGCACCAGAAACGAAGGTTCTGATTGGGTCAGACAAAAGGAAATGTGTCGTGTGACTTTAGCATTACGTGTCATCAGTGTCTAATGCAAATGTCCAAGTTTATAATAACTTGTAAAATACTACTGATCACAGGATTATAATATCAAGTAATAACACTGTAATTTCACAGATTGATTGAACATTGGGCTCACATTATTATTGGAAATAACAAAGTTGTTTGATTATGTGTTTACCAAGAGAGTTCTTCGTCGTCGTCTTGAGCTGTCCAGAGGTGAAGCAGTTCAGATGAGCAGAGTGCATGAAAGACCTTGGCCACTATCTCATGTAGATTTGCCTGTCAGATACTTTATGTCTCTGCTCGAGCAGACGCAGCAGAGCATGACCTTTAGGTCAACAACAGGACATTCATGATGCTACCTTAATAAAGGGATTATTTGTTTATTAATGCTTAATAACACACTAAGACACATTAATAAAAGGACCCCTATTGTGAAGTGTTTCCAAATGTTAATTTCTGGGGGAAAAGACTGAATTTAAACAGAAAATACTTTATAAAAAACACCAACATAATAACTTTTTTAATACTACTCTAAACCACAGATGACAAGAATCAGTTTTTTGTATACAACATAGTTTGGGTCAGAATACAAAATAAAAAAAAAAAGTTTATTTTTTTAAACACATCAGATGTTTTTGTTAGAGAGGATTTCATAACTGGAGATAAATGTTGAAGTTATTATTCACTCACAGCATTTCCATTTGTGGTCTCAGCCGTTTAAATTTTAAGGGTTTTGTCCCAGATGTTCAGGGAACATTGTGGCCGAAATGCGCAGATGACATTCCCAAGAAACTAATTTAATTAAAAAAATAAACAGTTTGTGTTCCCAGTTTGATTAAAGACAAAAACAAAGGAAGTCACAGACAGGCTAAACAATGTTGTGCTGAAGCTGCTAAATGACAGTCGGAGATCTTCATTTATACCTATATTTAAATGAGATGTGTTATGATTTATTTCTTTTAAGTTATAATAATTTTATGGTCAATACAAAACATGTTAATGAAGTTTTTTGCACAAAATCAGTCTCACAAAAAGCAATCTCACCAGCTCCATTTTGACATTTTCAGTGCCTTCCAGAATGAGCTGTGTCAGATCTCTTTAGGAAAAACAAGCTTTTTCTGGCCACGCCCACCCATCCCCTAATAGGCTGGGCGTTTATCACATGACAATAGGAAATAACAAATCACAATCTTATTTTCTTTACCAGCAGCATTACCTCGAATTTCCACCGAACACATAAGTAGTACGTAACGTCTGCGAAGCGAAGTATGCAGCTAATATCTGCCGTCATAATTATTGTGTTTCCACCGGCTGCCAAGCGTCGCGTTTTGGATGTGTCCCGGAAGCGTAGCGTCACATCAGTCTGCTAACTTTATGCTTTGGGTTCATTTTTTACATGTTACACTTTCAGATAATTTCAAGCTCAGCTGTTCAGTTTTAACCAGACAGGAAACAGAGTAAAGTATCTGTGAACTTTCAAAATAAAAGACAAAGATGCAGATTTCCAGTGGCTTACCTAGTAAAAAAAAATACCAAGGACCTGTGAAACTGTGGCTGGTGTAAACAGAACAGATAGTAAACCACACACCCTTTTAGATACATGCTGCCATCTTCCTCCTTCGTTATTATTGCGTGAAAAGGCTGAAATCACGCGTGATTTTGTAACCTCGCAGGACCAACAAAATGGAACGCTCCTGGTGGGAAAGAACACGCCACTGAGGTTGCAGGGAAAAGGCTTTTGTTACGTTACCTTCTGCTTACGCATCTAGTGGAAAGCCCAGGTTATAGTCAAAGGGAGACAGTTCTGGCTTGCTTTTAGCGCCCCCTTGTGTCTGTTTGTAGAACCAAAAGCAAAACTTATCTCCTCGCTGTGCGTTCGTCTTTTTAACACCTTAATCTAACAGCTGAAATGTCTCCCAGTCTGCCTTCATTAGTTTCTACAGGAGTGATTCATCACTAAATTAAGCAAACCAGCTGTGCTCATGATCTAAAACACGCTGGTGCCAGACCACAGCGCCAGGCATGTCAGCAAGTTAAACCAAAGAGGTTCAGTTGCCTTCAGTTGAACCCTTTTGGACTCGTACACACACATTTCAATAAACCATGCAGAAAGAAAACATTTTTTAAATTCATATTCAGCGTGTTTACAGAGGCAGTAGAGACCCATATGGCAGCACAAAAAGATGCAAAAGTCAAGTAAGCATAAAATGTTCCCTTTTAACAGCCGAGACCCAAAAACAGGTCCTGCATACATCCTGCAGATTAGTCAGCAGCTCGCTTACGTATGGGGACATTTCGTTCCAGTTCGTCATACCCTTTGATTCTGCACAAATTAATCCTAAACCTCAAAACCAAATTAGGTTCAAGTTTAATCTCAGACATCACGACTGCTCTGACAGTTCTGTGAATTCACGGAGCCATGCTAAGAAACGCAATTTGCACAATCAGTCGGTCTATTGTCTCACATTATTGTTACAAACAGAAACTATTTCAAGTATTTTCTCATGAAATCTTATTCAGCCATCAGTTTATTAAACTGCCCTGTCCTTGGAAGCAAAAAACACACAATTCCAAATTAGTTTTTAGACTTAAAGTGTTTCATATCTGTAATCAAATCAAGTAAAGTTCTCATGAAATAGTGTGCTAGCAGAACTTTTACACTTCTGTGGGCCTTTTTGTTTTGTTTTGCAACAGCCTTTTTCAATTCAGCTCGAACTTGAAACAGAAAGTAAAACCTTTGGGCATCACTGCCAGTGTTGCAGATTTATACAGGAAATCAAACGAGGTTGCACAGATTTTGGCTTCCTGAGAAAATATTGGCAGGAAACACATCAGCTACAGTGTGCACAGAACTCCAAATGGTTTGTTTTAGTCACAATGATGAAGACAAACAAAAAGGTGCGTGCTAAGTCCGACAGCGGATATTAGGGATTCTCCTAAAAGCTAACCATTAGCAAAAGAACCCCCCAACATGGTGGAACACTTTCAAGCTTTTTGTGGAGATAAAACATCAAAGTTGTATTTTTTACCCAAGTAGGAAGAGCTAACAATGGCAGCAGAAGAGTTGCATTGTTGTTTGCCAATCCGAAGTGACATTTTGCACATAAGACGCCAGTTCCTGCCTCCCCAACTTTCTACCCCCCAAACTGGAGCGCCAGAGCTTCATTAAGACAGAAAATGACTCACAAGGCGTTACCCACAGCCCGTTTATTGAAATAACGAAAGTTTGCCCCCTTTAAGTACAAAATCTTGCAGTTTTTGTAGAATTTGTTGTGTAAATTCCTTTTGAGTCCTCTGATTTGGAAGTGCTGGTCCTTCAGCATCCTGGTCCTCCAGGGCCACCATACTGCATATTTTAAAAGTAAACTTTACTCATAGTTTTAATACATTTGCAGCTGTCTCTAGAAGAAACGAATGCCTTGTAAGTCGTTCTCGGGGGAAAATATGCACTGGTGCACCTGTTTGAGGACATAGAAGTGAGCCAGAAGAGAAAGTATTTTCAGAATTTGAAGTCTTATTTCCTGATTTTTGGACATCTCGCCTCTCATCTGAACGCTGGTTGCTCTGCTATGTTTATGCTTTATCATCACAACTAACACAAACCTGGAGGAGTTCTGCAGTGTGGTAGAGTTGCTAATGCTAACGGTTAGCTTCTACTAGCTGAGACGTTCTCTGCTGTTTCCTAGACGGTAAAAAAAAACTTCCCGTCCAGATGCAAGATGGGTGAGTCCATGAATGTGAAACAACAGTGTGACGTAGATCTGTCAGGCTTCTCTGACCCAAGCGGTTTTCTGCTATTTTCTGTCAGAAGCTAATGCAGGAGATAGGTGTGGGAGACTATTTTCATGCTCAACATGCACGAAAGACTCTGAGTGACAGATCGTTTTCAGAGCTTACTCTTTAAAGGTTTCTTTGCTTCGACACACCTGATTTAATCACCAGGTTTTAATAGCTAAACAGGTAATTCAGGCGAGTTAGAGCAGGGATACAAATAAAACATGCTGGGTAGTGGCCCTCTCGAACCAGGATTGGACTACTGGAGCAGTTGGACACGTTTATACTCAGATTCTTACTCCCAAGCCTGTTTTGAGCAGTAAAAACAAACAGGAGCCACAATTAAATCAATTTAGACTTTTTTTAAAAAAACAAATAAAGAACAATTTTAAGGCCCAGAAGGACTTTTAATTTCAAGATGTTTGTCCCCGTCTTGACAAGTTGGTTCAGTCATAGTTTATGATGATAAAAAAAAGTGTCACCAGTTTAAAATGTGTAGAATAACTGCAGGATGAATGGGTTCACGCAGTCTGGTGGTATTTTCTTCTGTTTACAAGAAGGTTCTGGAGATGTTTTGACGGCAGGTGGAGCCACAGCGTTGGGCTCAAGACTCCATATGTGTCACAAAATCCCAAATGTAGACAAACAAAACTAAAAGTCAGCGAGTGAAGCTCGGAGCACCACATCTGCCGGAGCAGGAAAACAATAGACGAACCAGTCCGTGAGAAGCCGAGGCTATTTTTGGTGGGACCCGCCTCGCCTGCTATTTCTGTCCGCGGGAGGGAGGCGCACCTCGAGTGGGGCGGACTTTGTTTCTGCAACTTGCCTCCGTTAAGCCACTTTCCAGTTCCTCCTCTTCAGCCCGAGACCTCCAGGCACCTCCGGCGGCCTCCATCACCTCCCGTTAGGGTTTCACTCCGCTGGGATCTGATTTCAGGAGGAATTTCTGCAGAATTAGGACTTTTGAGCTGTTTTTTTAAAAAGACTGTTTCTGTTTCTGCGAGACGCACAAGGTAGGGACCTCAGTGCGCTGGTGAAAGGACTGATGGGAACACGTTCGGGTTGTCTTAAATGTGTAATATTCTGATTATATGTTATTTATGAAAGAAAACGACGTAAACACGCATAGTACTAGTTCCTACCTGCGCAGGTGTTTCGTCCTTCATTTAAGCGCACTGGCAATTACGCAAATGCGCATCCTTTTATTATTCAAATGCGTTTCAACTGCATTTAATAATCTCTCAGGATTTCGCAGCAGTTGTACTGCTGGTCAGCTTTATAACACAACGGTTATTTTTATAGAAATAAAACAGAAGCAGGTTCAAACTGAGAAAAAAAATGCCAAAGTTCGTTGTTTCCCTTCAAAATAAAATATATTCTCAAACTGTTGCAGCCACGTAACGTTTATTATTGTAATATTTCTTGTCATTTTTATTGAATATTATAGATTTAAGGGTTATTTTAGGCTCACGAATTTCATTCCAGCAAAAACACAAACTTAGAGAAATGTGCTATTTTTAGTTTTCAAACATGCAGGTGCATAAATAAGCCTACCTTTCTTGCTCTAATTCGCGAGCATGTGGTTTCTCTTTAGATCTGGGTCATTTACGTTAGAGCTGGGCCTCTTGCATCACAGGAGCAGCTCATTGTGCAAACGATCAGATCAGTTTCCACTAAGATTAATCACTCCTGCGGGATTTTAATCTGACTTTAGTGGTTGCCAATGTGTGTTTGTTAGTGCACTGCTGGTCATTCTGGGCTTTCTCTTGTCTCCGCAGATGGAATCAGCGCCTCTGGAAGCGCCGTAGAAACAGGCAGGACACCATACTTCAGGCAGCGACAGGTTGGACTTCTAACCTCTTTAGACAATGTGTTGAATACCACCTGCAGCCTAATATGCAGCCGTGTTGTGGGATTGTAAAAATGTACCCAAACCACCAAAAGGCAGGCCCTCAGCACTGGAATGTTCATGTGGAAAGGAGCTGCCGGTCCACTGTCAAGCCCTCAGGACTGCATCTCGCCTTCTCACATATTTTAAACACAAACATGACATAGTCTGGATGACTGCAGCTTTTTTCCAGCATGGCTCATAGGATGATCTAAGCTGCTTGATTGTGCAGGAGAGCACAGAACAGGTGTTACCCTAGTTGGAAACATGTGCATTTAGGTCTTCTGTGGCTTTTCTTTTTTAGCTGTCGGTTTAGAAATGAGTTTTACTGCAGGTCACGAACACTTTTAGCTTATCTTTCACGGCCCCAAATAAGTGTGGAAGCTAAATTTAATGGTAAAAGGTTACGTTCCAGTTAGATGTGAAGGACGAGTACGGACATAGTAGTGGTTGGTGCTGAAATCTAGACCAGTGGGAGTATTTAGACCAGTTTTGCTGCCTTCATGTGTTTGTTTCGAAGCGTGTAACAGGTAACTCGACTTCCAGTGAAAGAACTCCTCTGTGGTCGCGGTTAGAAGTCGGCGTGTGAACCAGAGCTATCAAGTTCTGCAACAGAATAAGAAGCGGAAATTATTTCTCTGCTTCTTTATTAGAGAACAGAAGTTAAGAGGCAGCTGCTCTGATTGGTGTGAGCTGGCGCCGTAGATCAGTGGATCAAAAATGTGATCTTAAGCTCAACCCTTAAGAAACAAGTCACATGACTGTTTCTTTGTGTCCTTCCTGTTACTTTAGATCAGCCTCTTTTTTTTGTAAAGCACGCCTGCACCATCACACTTTGTACGGTTACAATACGTGTCTCTGAATGGGAGCTGGCTCTCGCTGTGCCAGGCCTGGCTGAATGTACTCTAGCCAAGGACCCAGTGTGCAGTTTCCTTTGTGTGTGTGTGTGTGTGTCTGTGTGTGTGCGTGTGTGTGGAAAAACCCGGTGAGGTCATGGCCGTGGCTGCAGAGTCTGGTTACACGTGTGTTGTCCATGCAGAGCAACTGACACTGCCCCTCTGCCCTTTGTCTTCTTTTATTAATCTTACTCGCCCATCTCTCTTTCAGGAATAAAAAACAAAAATCTTATACGTATCTTTTTTTTTTTTTTTTGTGGGTCTATTACTGTTCCACACGTCTTTGGTTAAACCAGTTAAAAGTGGTGTGATAAACACTGTTGTTTAAGCTGCAGGAGTTCAAGTAGCTGAGTTGATACCAGTGGAGACACACTTACTAACGAATGATGATGATTTTCTAAAATATTCATTGATTTTTATGAGTGAAATTTTTATGTAAGACAGTATTAATGTGAGCTTTGTGTTATATTGTATTTCAAACTGCGGCCACTCATTTCTTTTCCAAACTGCAGTAAAAGGAGCATAAAATAAGCTTTTATTGGTTAAATATACCTTTTAGTGCATTAAAACTTTGCTTTTTGCAATTGAACTTCTCATGCCTAATGAATATTGTGCTAATGCTACAGCTCCTTAATGCACTCTTCATGGCCCCACACGAAAAAGACCCAGTTATTTCCAAAGTGTGAAGTGCATAGCTCCCTTTTATTGGCTGCATGTAAATGAGGCACCGGGCGGCGATTGTGCACATCACGAATTACATGTTGAAATAGATGGGAGTGGGTTTGGGGAAGATGCCTAATGAACGCTGCTGTGGCGGTAACTTTGAGAAGATTTTTATGGTCGCTTCGCTTGTTGTGGACTTGCTAACGGTTAGCTTCTACTAGCCGAGACATGCTCTTCTCTCTCCTGTCTACAAACTCAACACAGCCTTCCACAGGTGGGCGAGGCCATAGATGCTAGTTTTATCTGTGATGTAGAAGAAGAGAAGAAGAGAAGCGGGGGATGAAGATAATCGTGAGACCTTTAAACTAAACTGTGATTTAGATTTTGGTGGTGGCGAGGGTAGTGATCCAGTTTTCACTCCTACTTTTGGAGTCAATAGAACACAAAGTTCTACCTCATTTTGGTAAAAATAAGCAGAGATCATAAATGGACCGAGTGGCTTCTGAGCGGGTACCGCTTCCTGAAGGAGATGCTGAATCTGCCGTTGCGGCGTGACAGACAAACCGCACAAATCTGCTGAGTCCATCATCAGTCTCTGACAACGTTAGGATTTCTCCATATAAGAACAAAATGGTAACAGAATGGAACGCTCAGTCCGCTACTGACAGGAACCTCTCTTCTTACCGACTGCATGTTCAGGTGATGCTCTTTCTTTTACTGAGCTGAAAGAGCGCCTCAATCTCACCGTCACCAAAGGGTTTTCTTCTTTTTTCTTTTGGGATGAACGCAGGAATTTCCCTCATGAGCTTGGGATGTAGTGTGACCAGATTTTGTTATTGGAGGGCGTTTCCATATGTGAATGACTGAACGGACACGAGCACCTGGGAACGCATACGTGGGATTTATCAGCAGTCGACCGCGGAGGAACGTGCGCACGAGCGGCCACTGCATGCTTCATAAATCCGGATTTTGACCGTTCGTACGAGCATTCAAGATTCCATTCCTAGGATTTTAAATAAGACAGTTTCTACAGACCTTGGAGGGTCCTGGACTCTAAATGAGGTGTTTCAGGTGTTTCATTCCTTTATTATTATGTGAAATTGGAAGCTTTGAACCTTGGCAGACCTTTTTACATTCACTAAAGTGTAAACTGGAATGGAAAACCCCTGGGACTATTTATACAACCTTTTTGAATGCTTTTGTGATGCTCTCTGGTTGTTTTCCCCCTTTTCAGCATTTGCAGGTCATCCCTTTTGTTTTTCTGCTCGCTAAAGAGCAGATTTATCTTTTTTATTTCTGAAACTGATAACAACAGGGGTGACTGTAATAGCTGTCGTGGTGATCACATGTCTTCTTCCTGGTTGTGGTTTCCAAACGCTTTGGTCAGCTGGCCAGGCTTGTTCCTGCTGAAGCGCAGAGGCAAAGAGGAAGGGTTATTTACGGAGCTTTCTTTGAAACAGAGGTGACGGAAAAAGTAAATATGCAAGAAGAAGAACGCCTTTTAGCTTCTGAAGTTTCAGTGTAAGGATTATGTTTGTAAAAAAAAAAAAGAAAGAAGAAAACAGGTTAACCAAATGTTTTCATTGATAATCACGCTGGATTTAAACTAAACAGTCTGAAACGTGTTTATTGACGTCTGAAACTGTGCTTTCATAGATTTGTGGGGTTTCTGATTCCAATACTTTCTTTTTGCTCAGCTTGGAGAATCAGGTAATCTGATAATCATTAAAGATTAACTAGCTGGTGATCAGAATCAGCCAAAAGTCACCACGATTGGCTAAAAGGTAAAAGCTTTTTTTTTAATATACAAATGTCCACCGTTCTTCAGGCTTCCCCTCCAGGAACACGCAACGGTCATTCCTGGGATTCCATTTTACATTTTCCACCTGCTCTAGGTACCTTTCCTGCCATTATTCCCAACGTGTTGCATCTAACTACAGCAGTTTAGTATGCTAGCTAACATATCGTGGTGTTTTTTGGTTTATTCTTAGCTTTGAAGTCACAGCACCACTGATAATCTGGGAAATCTCCAGGAACAAAGGGTAAAAAACTTCTAGAACCCACCCTGAACGTCCTCAGACTCACCCTGTCCACCAGGTTCTCTTTTAAAATGAACTCTTAAACAACCTTTGCAAGAGAACAATCCATCCGTTACGCTTAGGGATGGGTACCTTTGACATTTGAATCGATTCAGTACTAATTCCCCGTACCTAGGAATCGATACCGGTACTTAACGGTACCAATTTTAGATACTTTTGAGTCTTTAATATTTTAATTCTTTTTTTTTTATAATTAAATATATATTTTTCTCAATTTATAACCATATTTGATAAACATCATGATAAATAACATTCAGCTGTTTGTATTTTAACATCGTCCTTGTAGTTTTAAAAGCTGATAATTAAACTGAAGCAAACATCTTTACTGTGAACTAAATTTACTGTGTATCTTCATTCCTTTTGCCGTCCTTTTTCATTTGATTTTTCCTACTGAGAAGTTAGAATTTCCGAGGAGAAAGCAAACGCACCATTAGCTGATAACAACGGTGGCAATGGAAGCTAATGTATCAAGCTAATGTTATCTTAAACAGTTTATTTAGCTGCTGGAGCAGATTAAAACGATGATGCCTCACACTTAGATCGCTGGTTTCATCTTCACCCAATCACCCGTCGCATTTAGTAAAGTGAAGCCAAACTTTAGAGTGCGTTCATGTTCTTCTAGTTGGAAATTCGGAGTTCCGAAGAGAAAGCGAACGCACCATTAGCGGAACGAAAGCTAACAAATCAAGCTAAAGTTATCTTAAACATTTTATTTACCTACCAGACCAGATTAAGATGAGAATGTCTCACTTAGATTGTTGTTGCTGGTTTCATCATCACCCAGTTACCCATCACATTTAGTGAGGTGAACCCAAGCTTTAGCGTGCGTTCTTTCTACCGTGCTGCTCTGTTTACAACTGGCTCGCAGCGACCGACGACATAACGCTCTTGCGCATGCGCAGCTGTCTAGGCAAGTTCTCGATGTGAAGGACGGGTACCGAAAGGAGGCACCGTTTCAAATGACGTGAATCGGTGCTCAGTCGGTACTATGGAATTCGGTCGGTACCTTAAAAAGTACCGAATTCGGTACCCATCGCTAATTACGCTAGGCAGTCCGGCTCTGGCTTCACATCCTGTTCACCTGGATATAGAGGGGTGTGTGCAGAAGGTTAGGGTGACATTCACAACGACTGGATTGGAGATTTTCCCTGGATTTTACAATTCTGAGGTGATAAAAATTATTCAATTCAGTGGCATGTGAAGATAAAAAATGCTCCTGACAAACATCAGCCACCTCACCTTAAATTGGTGATCAGAAGGTCCTAAACTCAAAATAATTAAAAAAAAAAGTTTTTTAGTCTAGAAATCCACTTTTCCAAACCGATTTGGATATCTCTCCTTGTTTGTGAACTCACCATAATTAAGCACTTGTTCTAACTAGTTGTAACGGAGCTGCCATGCAATTTTAATTTTAAAATGAATCACAAATTTAAAATAACTTGTAAATCATTACATTTTTCAATGAATCTGAAACTTATTCAGGTCAAAACTGTAAAGAAATCATAAATTGCATCAATCTCTGAAAACCTGGATCATTGCATTAGTTACTTATTTGATCTAAACATATAGAACTTCTGTGTTTTTATGCCGTTGCACAGACCCTTTGTGTACAAAAGTGATTTTTGTAAAACGCCAGATAATATGTTGTTATATTTCTGTGAAGTCATCTTAGATGAAGACAAATTGCTCTTCTGTTGATTGTAATACGAGTCGCTGCTCAACCCCTTCCCTAAAATTACTACAGATCCCTTCAAGAAGGAACAAGGAAAAAAATAAGAATTTTCCCATAATGCCGGTTAATCTTTCCTGTTCCGTGTTCCTTTTAGAATGGGTAACTTGACCACTCTGCAACCTTAAATAAGCAGGTTTATTCCTCATCCAGTGCACAGCTAATATGTCACCAAATGACACACCACAATGGGATTTCTGCTTCGGCGGTCTGATCAGCAATCAGTTGTCCCCCATCTAGTTTCCCGTGTGTGTGAAGAGTTTTTGTTCCCCGGCAGGATCGGCAACCACCACAATCCCAAACAGACCGACCTAATTGTAGAGATTTAAAGATCAGGTTAAGTTTTAGCAGATAGATTTATGTTGTTTATGAAAGAGGTTAAAATACAGCAGACAGTGGAGCTGTCCCACAGTTATGGTCGTAACGGTCGTAATAGTAGACGACATTGAAGGAGGGGTGTGGTGGGGGTGCGGGTGGGGGTGGCTATTTTTGCCCCGCTGAACAAATGGCTCAATTGTCCTGCCTCTAGGTGCATGAAATCACTTGATATGTCAGGGGTAATGTTATATAATACTCTCTCTGGGGCCCAACAGGACTCTGTGTGTGTGTGTGTGTGTGTGTGTGTGTGTGTGTGTGTGTGTGTGTGTGTGTGTGTGTGTGTGTGTGTGTGTGTGTGTGTGTGTGTGTGTGTGTGTGTTCACAGCATTATTGTGCAAACAGGATAGAGAGTTGCTACGATCCATGGTAAGACTGTCTGTAACACGTTTATTAGTGTATCAAATCAAGTCATGTTGTACTAACCTTTGAGCTGAAGGCTTCTTGCTGTGGTCAGCTGGGAATCTGGTCTGCTCTTGGCCTCCACCCACCTCCATCCATCTGGGATGTCTCCCTCTCTTTGTCTCTTGCTCTCCAGCTTTCAGAGACTCAATCGGGCTGGCATTGACAAAAAGTGTGATATTACTCCTGTGACAAGTTTTTACCCTCAGCCCCAACCGCTCATCCAGACCGGAATACTTGGATCTATTAAGATGTTTATTTGCATCTTTATGTGCTGCTTTTAGGTCTCTACTACCTAGTCTACATTCTAAACATAAGAAAACCCATCCATCCATTTTCTGTCAGTGTTTGTTTTGAGGATTTATGTGACTAAAACAAGCCGTGTCAAAAAGTCCCCAATTGTGACATCACAATAGGGGAAATTACTATAGAGTTGAGTCCCCATCCACCTTAAATGTTGTGACATTTTTGTTTACAGAGACAGAGCGTCTCAGTGTTGGGTTGATGGCTGCAAAGAACAACACAAACCTCAACACTTTCTCCCAGTCACAGAAAACCGTCAGAGAACTGCATGATTGTTATTATTATTGTTTTATCGTGATTATATTTGTACTTCCTATATTTACTTATCTCTTATTTGTATCTTTCTTCTTGCACCAAGTACCGCAGCAATTTCCTAATGTTGTGATTTTTCGCATATATGGCAACAAAACCCTTCTGGTTCTGGTTCTATGCAGTGTTGGAGGGCCCTTACCCGGCAACAATCAGTAAAATATAATCATAGCCAAGCTTCTGATTGATATAGCTGCACCTGTCAAGTCAGCAGACAAGGGATAAATTAGTACTTTTAATGAATGTCTTTTGCACATTTTTTTGCAATTAAATCAGAAATTGAGTTTTTTAATTTAGAGGGCACCATCTAGAGGCAAAAAAGGTATTGCACCTTTGCGCTCCTCTCACTGCTTCTGTGATTACTGCTGCTGGAAGAGCAACAGCTCTACTTTGAGCCCCTTCCTTATATCAGAGCTTCTCAGCTTATAGCAGCTTGAGTGAGGGATGGGTGGGCATGGCCAGTTTCAGCTTTTTTTTCTTAAAGTGACGGTTCAGTTCTTGTGAAATGAGGTACTATGGAAACATGAATTATTAATATTTTACCTGTTGTTGGTAGCCCTGTGAACAACCTCGAATGGTCAAAGTGGGCTCTGTGGCAAATAATTCCTCTATCAACTAAACTCCAAAATTTCCATAGAAGTACATGAAAGTACTATTTTTAAATCTTCAACATGTCATTAATTGACATATAATGGGTATTAATAGAAAATGTCATGTTTTTACAATTTGTAGCTGATTAAAGAGCAATCTACAACTGATAAGGATTTCATTGGACCCCAATTAGAGATGCCATAGCATAGGCCATATAATTTATTTCCTGTAACATACAATCACCGATATGTGAAAAATTAGCAAAAAGCCAGGTGCGTAAATAATAACAGAATACCAAAAATGACTGAAAATCTCAGTTGATGTTGACATTAATGATTAGAAATGTTTTAACATTAATCAGTCCTGATTAATTTGTAGATCCCATTCATTTTCAATGGTATAAATAAACTCACAAAAACAACATTTTATTTAATGTTGTTGATGTCTTTTTGGTTAATCACCAATCAGGCTGCAAAGAAGGGAGTCGTACATGAAATGAATCAGTGTATTGTGATGCAAGCTGTGCAGCAGACAGTGGAAACTCCTTACTAATGCAATGGTGAGTTCATGTCAAAGTGGTTGTTTAGGTCAGCAGGATGCGTGAAGTATTTAAAAATTAACAATCTCCGGTAAGAGTCTCGCCCAAGTTTTACTTATTTATTCGCTCCTAGAAGCGAACATCTATTGTACACCAACTTAAGGTGTTCACAAAACGTTTAGATTTAGACGACTAGAAAGAGGTTAGGTGCTTTATCTGAAACATCCAACGGAAATATAGTCATTTGGGCCAAAAATGATCTCATTGTGCATGTTCTTGTACAGTAGACTGACACCTGATGCTAGACGGACTAAAGACAGTCTGCTCTTAGTCACAAGTTTTCCAGAGAGGTCCCTTTGTTGTATTTTGATATCGCCTGCCTTAAAGAAAAGGCTGGAGTAATGATTCAGCTCACATTCGCTCTAGATCAGTGAGGCGACTCGACTCTGACCTCGGCTCAGATGCCTTGTTGTGAGCTCAAACGTAACCGGATCTCCTTTCATCTGGCCAGACTCCCGATTTTACATGTGATCTTGCGATCCTGAGTGCGTGTGTGATGAATTGTTCAAAGTGAGGTTTGCAGCTTCGGGCTCCTTCCAGCAGCTCTGTGTAGTTACGGTGAAAAAGACACAATCCATGCTTATTTAATGTGAGCAGGGAGTTTACTTAACGTGTGGTATGTTGTGTCAGTGATAGCAGGTATGTAAGTCCCGTGATTACGAAGTCATACATAAACTCTACTAATGTGACTCCAGAAGGTTTCTGGGTGACTTTTGTAGTTTCATATGACACTTTCAATGATGGTTCCAAAAATCATCATCATTTATCCAATAATCCATCTTCACAATACCAGTAGGGTGTCATCGGCGTAATGATCACTCCTTAAGTACTTTACTCTTCCCTTCATTGCTCTGATGATTTTTGTCATAAAAGAACATTACGCTTCTTCGTCAAGATATTCTTGAGTTTCTAATGAGAATAATTTGTGAGTTATTTACAACTTTGTCTGAAATGATGCACATGCTAGGTAGAAACAAAGAGTAATTTCAAAAATCCTGTGGTTTGCTGTTGGTGCCAGGGCTGAAGAATAATAATTCAGTAATATATATATATATATATATATATATATATATATATATATATATATATATATATATATGTATATCAGTAGATTTTATGGTGCAATAAAATTATATGGTTCAATAAAACTTCAGTATTCAGTATTTTTTTTATCATAGACTACCAGGTAACTAAATATTAGACTCATACTCCCAGAACCAGGCATGCTCTGTCACCAAGCCCTCCCCTCTCAAATCAAAACAGAAAACATGTGACCTAAACAAGATGTTGCAGCAAGGAGAGGCGGAGGAAACTGTCCTGAAAAAAGGTCACGGTAGTTCACCAGCATGGCGATATTTTGGTTTGAACAAGTCTGAAAAAAAAGAAACTGGTCGTTTAGCAGGGAATAAAGAAAAACCAAGTCCTGTAACTCAACCAACTTATTTTAATTGTAAAACAATAAAAAAGCCAGGGCTGCAATTTATATAAATAATTATATTTGATTAGTTATCAAAATTTATGGATATCGATCAATATGAATTTATGTTTTACTGATGAGATTAGTTGGTGCTCCACAGGATTTACTTTGAAAAATGAGTTCCTTTTCTCTACTGCTACTACTACTGCTACTACCACTACTACTACTACTACTACTACTACAACTACTACTACTACTAGTAGTTATTTTTTCTTTTTAAAGGGGCCATGATATGCCACACATCTTTTGCTTCCAGATGTACTGCCTCTATAAACATGAAAAAAATCCTGTCCACTTGTTTTGTGTCAGTATTTGGTTTTAGGAATTATTTCCTAGATCGAGCCGTTCTAGGTGGGAGTAGCAGCGGCTCTGCTACAAGCCCCTCCCAGCTATAAGAGTTTCTCAGCTTATATCAGCCTGAGTGGGGTTGGTTGGGCGTGGCCAATAGATGCTTTGTTTTCTTAAATCGACAGAGTCCTGAAACGTCTCATTCTGGAAGGTACTGAAACTGTCAGGATTAAATATGCTAAGATTACATAAAATCTGTCTCACTTTTAGCAAATAACTCAATAAACAAATGTTTTATAGATCATAGAAATTAAACATTTCAAAAATCACAATAGATTGATTAAGCTGCAGTTTGTCTATGAGCAGCTTTTAAAGGCAACTTCTGGTCTTTCTGCAGGAAAGATTGATGGACAATTATTAAGACTACTTCCAAAAACATAATAAAGTATTACTGCATTTATTACACTTATGTGTTACGTGCATACAAAGCTCCTCATAGATTAGCCACCAAACGGTTCACGTCTTAGTGGGGATGTGTTGGGATCAACATCAATGCAAACTCCATAGTTACAAAACCAGTTTTATATAATCTAAGATTAGCAGATCGGCCCTGAGAGTTTTTAGTAATTAAAGCTCTGTGTGTGTGTGTGCGCGTGTGTGTGTGTGTGTGTGTGTGTGTGTGTGTGTGTGTGTGTGTGTGTGTGTGTGTGTGTTTTGTGTTCATCCCTGACCAGAGGGCAGAGTGTGTGCAGGAATGTTAATATCTTCTTTCTTTGTTCTCCCTGCAGACTGCCGGATATGACGGCGCATATTCAAGAGCCTTGTTTTCCAACAACATGTTAACTTTTACCAAGAAAAGCAAACAGCAACATAGTTGAAATCCAAATTTGAAAAATGTTAAGCCACAGCGGAGATGCATACACACCTTTAGGCTTTAGTTCCCTTTTTTGTTGTACCTGATCAAGTTCTGCAGAATCAAACAGACCAGAATGTAAGTCTGAAGATTTGTGTCAACGCACCAGTTTAAGACCTTTATTCACTTCAGTTGTTTTACAACTGCAGCAGGAACTGGAGCTGTGAGCACTTATTGACACTTCAACATGTTGCCTTCACACCAGAATAATCTCAAGGTGAAAAGGTCATTCACACGCCGTCAGTGTTGCATTCTGACATTTTATCCTGAAACCACCTAAAACAGCGCTGCTCTGTTTGCATGTACGGGGGTTTCTGCACAAATTATGCATTTGGAGTAAAGTTGTGTTGCTCAAACTGCCGGTTTGTCACGACTCAAGGAAATTACTAAAGAACTGAAAGTGAAAAAGAATTGTAGAGCCTCCCTTTAGAGTGTTTTCCCTTCGGAGTATTTAGAGGCTTAAGTAGGGTCAGCAGATACCTTCTGTTTATCATTCTTATCAGCAGAAAGAAAACCCTCTGCTGCAGGTATTTTCTTTTTTAGCTACCCTTTTCCCTTTTCGGTCTCTTGTCTCAAAACAATGCCAAAGTGTCAATCACCAATGTTTTCACAACTCACTGTTTCCCCTGTTGATAACCTGCAAGATCATTCAGATTATGTGTAATAATTTCCCTTTTCAGCGTTGCAGAGTTCTTGTGAGACCGGTCTTGAGACCGAGTTTGTTTGTCTGATCCGCCTTTGTGTAACTGACGGGTATTCCACCTTTCTTTTTTGTGTGGTTTGGAATGATAAGGAGCGCTGAGATCTGAGTGAGAAGATAAAGGAGGAGATCCCTTTGACTGAGCAGCTGTGGAGTGGCCCTGTCTGTTTGGGGGAAATGTGGGGAATGTGTTTGATGTTAAATGAACAAAAGTGTGTGAAAGAGAGATAAAAAGACAGAAGCTTCTGACAGATGTGCAGCAGGATTTTGGTAGAATTGATATCTTCAGTTATTTTAAGATTTTCCTTTGTGCTCTAAGATGGCACAGTCTCCTTTTAATGGACTGTTAGTGAATGGCTCTCTGGTTAGAATGACCATTTTTAAATGATTACCTCACAATGTAAAAGCTATGGTGAGCTTTTGTCTTAAGCTTGGTTTATGCTTGATGCATTCACTTTCCGCTTGGTGATGCGGCTCGCGGATGGAACGCGCTTCACAACTTGCAGCGTTTATGGTTCATGCGGCTTGTCTCTGCGGTGAGCCAATATTCTCCCAAACTGTAGGGGGCAGCATGGAGCTCTGCGGCATGCATCCAACACTACACCATAGTAGAAGTAAACATTACTGTTGTTTACAACATGGCATTCCAGCATTTTTTAACAGCGTGCTCGTCTTTTCCGACAGTGCGAGCTATTTCTCTCCAAGAATTATTAACAACATGTTGATCACGGTGATCTTTGAGAGCTGAATCATACAAATGTCTGTATTTACGAACCTCTGCCGTACAAGTTCTTGCCAGTCCGCCATGGTTTTTCCGCGTCCGACCGTCCGCGTGGTTAGAAAATTTCCTAGGTGCGCGGTACGGAAGGTTTGGGCCGTGCGGAGGCGCGGTGGAGGGGCGTGGTTGTTAAAATGACGCAATTTTGCCGCGTGGAGCCGTGCGGACCTCGCGGACGCGTCAAGCATAAACCAACCTTTACAGATCAAGAACCCTAGATGTGAGAAGATAGCTGTCAGTGTTTACATCAGAAAACCAAACTTTTGCTCTAAATAGACTGATGTTTGTTTTTAACCCATTCACTGCCAATGATGACTAAAGGCGTCATTTGCATTTTTTTTTTACTGTGTGAGCGTCGGACGAGCCCCCACACCATGAGAACAAACATCTCAGCTCTAAAGCCGATCTTCGTCCGCATACGTCACATGTCACGTGATCAGGAAGCAGAACATCCATGTGTTAGGAGATCGTTTAGGGCCGCTGCTGTAAAAAAAAGTGAGGCGCGAACCGGAAAAGCTTCTGCCGATCACAGTTCAACAACGGATTGTGAAAGAACGGATAACGCTCGAAACACGCAGATTCTTCCTGATGTAAGAGGTGAGTCTCCGCTTTGTTTTGGTTGTTTTGGTGTCGACATCATCCTAGGGCGCAACGTTCTGTGACTCTTAAAAAAAACAGTAAAAACGGTGAGGAACGCTGGCAACGAATGAGTTAAATGCATGTAATTGTGTTAGTCTTGCTGACGGTGAACTGGTTCTAATTGTGCTGAAGCACCCAGATAATGCGGTAGGTAAACATTTGCATATGCAAGTAAACGGCTCAGTCGAGCTGATACCGGGAACCTCTGGGAGTGAGGAGTCAGAGCAGTACATGTCAAACACTCTGTGCTGCAGGGTTGTTGTGCATGTCCTGTTTTAACTTCATCTGCTTCACTCGCGCCTGCATTTCTTTGTGTTGCTATAAGCTAACCGTACTGTACCGGAGTGCAATGAACTTCATTTGATAGTTTGGCTTTCTAACATGCATGAAAACCATGATAAAGAATCCCAGTTTAGTACTTTAGATTGACCGAGATTGACTTAGATGCACAAGTAAACGCATTAAGTGAGATAAGATGGCAAATTCTGTCAAATTACTCTTTAAATGTATTAGTTTCAATGTAAATATATAACGAGCCTTTTACTTTGAAATTGCGTATATGTTTATTCCGCTAGCCACCGAAGCTGCAACTACTAAGCAACTAACCAACCATAGATAACTTCTTTGGATCTAAAAAAACATTTTAAATTAGCTGACTTACTTTTAAACTTGAAAACTGTCCCCGAAGTAGCTGCCGTCCTTTTGAAAATACCGTGGTGTAATGTGGGTAATTTTCTACCAAGGCTAGGCTAAAAGGCACCTCCCGTGTATCCTCGCTCAGCTAGCTAAACGGCTAACAAACGGAGAACACACACCTCGGTAGAACATGAACACTGGAACACGTCTTGGCGGCTCCCGATGACGTATCTCCTAGGCAACCGTGGCGGGGCCAAGACATCAAGGCAAGGTTCCTTGGCATTGAGAAACACCCTTTGACTAAAGTCCCAGATATTGTAACTTCTTGGCTAATAGCATCTTGAGTAGGGAATTGGTGGGCATGGCCAGCTCCGGCATATTTTTCTTAAAGTGACAAGAGTCCTGAATCGGCTCATTCTGGAAGGATTATGTTCAGAAATCTCCATGAACATGTTTTCTATCGACCTTAGATCTTTAAAAAAAAGTCATATGTCCCCTTTAACTACCCTTTCATCATTAAATACATATATTAGCCACTTGATCAGTTTTTCATCTGGAACGAGAGAAAATACATAAAAATAACACACATTTAAAATGCTACATAGGTATAAATGAGATAAAATCCCATGAAATCTATCAGTTTTCTAATCCCTTGCTCTTTTGAGGAGCTACAAAAACTAAAGCTTTCTATGAAGCAAGTTGTCCATTCTTTCAGCGAGCTGAGTTCAGTGGTTACATTCAGCAGGCGTCTGTGTGGCATCACGACCTTCCCCGATGATCAACAGAAGCGCCTCAAAGCTGTTACCATACCCAGACCCGACCACTACAACACACTTTATTCTGCTATCAGGAAAGAAAATAAACAGGCAGCTGCAGCTACAAAGACAAGTGTCTCACTGCCTTTCACTGGCTGCCTCTGACCATTTAAGACGTTTTACTGCTTGTTTTTTTCCCTGAAGCTTTAAATAGCCAGCCCCCCTGCCCGTTTACGTGGCCTTTTGACCTTTCATGTACCAACTCGCTGTCTGAGATCGTCTGGTGAGGCCCTTTGGCTCCTAAATCAAACCTTGTCACAATCGCTGATCTGGTCTTTGCTGGTTTGGGAACTTTCTAGCAGATCGGTAGTCCTTGATATGACCATGAGGTCAATTACATTTATGTAATTCAATGATTATAAATAAATATTTTGTACTTTATTATCTGTACTTCATTAAAAATTGTGAACATTCTAGCTTTTTCAAAATCTTCTTTGTGCGCATTTTCAGCAGTTTCTAAGAATTTATGCATT
This sequence comes from Nothobranchius furzeri, assembly GCF_043380555.1. Taxonomy (NCBI): domain Eukaryota; kingdom Metazoa; phylum Chordata; class Actinopteri; order Cyprinodontiformes; family Nothobranchiidae; genus Nothobranchius; species Nothobranchius furzeri. Next base: position 51,104,807 of record NC_091755.1, on the reverse strand, counting down.
AATCCCCCCCCCCCCCCCGTCGTTTTAGCTGATTTATTTCATTGTAACACTTGATGTGCCTCCTAACTACATTCATCTCTTTTATTTTGTATGTAATTTTTTTTGTCATTCAGATATCTTTCACTCCTTTAGTTTCACCTCAGACTCACTTTACTTGTTTTTCATCTTCTTCGCTCTGTGAGGGAACACACGTGACTACAAACCACTCAAAGATGGTGTATGTTTATTTAAAGGCTTATCCAATAGGAAGAAAAAGCACATACACTAAAATATTATAAATAGTAATTTATTTTCCAACAGCTGCTCATAAAGCCATGGTTTAAAAAAAGGCATATTGAAAGCAATCATGAATTGTGTTTATTTTATGCTTTGTGTTTAAATGGCTCATTAAACTGTGTTAATTGTACTAAATCAATAACCTTTTAATGATAAAAGTTGACGATAAACGATTTTTATTGGAAAATATAATACATCAGGGCTAACACCCCTCAAACATCCCTAAATCACCCAAAAATACATAAAAACACAAACAAAACTAATGAGTAAATATATTGATGTTGTTGTTTCTTTGTGCTTATTGTCTACAGTTTCTCCTTTTTCTGTAGAATCCCAAAAATGTTCTAACACCACACGAGTTCACTTCTGTCAGGTGAAGAGAGACTGCTACTCTCGTCAGGTGTTTGCACCCACTAGCTAGACGGTACTGTTTCCACCTCTTTGCTTGCCTTTTTATTGAGATTTAAAACTTAAAATTAATATCCAGTTTCTCACTGGATTTGTTGAGAAAATCAACCTTGAGGTAGTTCTCTAAATGGGTCCATGTTTGCGAGGGTTCTTAACTTCCCTGCACGAGTCGCTTTTATGTTGGTTACATTTGAGGATTTAATAAAAAAGAATTACAAAGCAAATTTTCCAACAAAATTATTATCAAGCAAGAAAAAGTAGGCAAATTTGAAAATGGTTAGCGCAGGCTGCAGTAGCTAGCACTAACATTGAGCTAACACTAACATGAGGCCACTAATACGACAATAAACCATCCATCCATCCATCTTCATCCGTTTATCCGGAGTCGGGTCGCGGGGGCAGTAGCCTAAGTCGAGAGGCCCAGACTTCCCTCTCCCCAGCCACTTGGGCCAGTTCTTCTGGGGGAATCCCAAGGCGTTCCCTGGACAGGTGAGAGACATAGTCCCTCCAAACGTGTCTTGGGTCTCCCTTTAGGCCTCCTCCCGGTTGGACGTGCCCGGAAATCCTCACCAGGGAGGCGTCCAGGTGGCATCTTGACCAGATGCCCGAGCCACCTCAACTGGCTCCTCTCGATGTGGAGGAGCAGCGAATCTACTCCGAGCCCCTCCCGGATGACTTCATTGTCTTTGAATGCTGCTTTTGTATGTGACACAAACAGCTTTCCCAGTCCCCTAAATGGATTAGATGACAGCGTACTTTGACCAAAAAAAGCTTTTTTAATGTTATAAATGTTCGTGGACGCCTTTTGGCGCTCGTCGGTGATGTCACTCACTGCCCTAACCGCCTCAATATGCTAATGCCTTAGCAAAGTCCTGAAAGGGCAGAGCGAACCAAACCAGCAAATTTCCCCAGTCATTTCCCCCCTCCCAAAATGTACTATAGTAATGGTGAAATTGTGAAAAATTGATTTATGACAATCATGACCTCTCGCTCACATATTTTACGTCTCAAGTTAGGTTTATTACTTCCCAGCCAGCCACTAAATTCACAGCCCAGTCAGATACTGACTTTACAACCTATTGTTCAGCCGCTGTGCTGAATCAGCTGAAGGAGGTAATTATACGCTAATGGTGTTTTCAACAGAATCCTTCTGTTCCTTGGGTTTCTCCACTCCTTTACAAATTGAGATTCAACAAAGATACATTCTTCTGTCAGTCAGACTCGTAGCTGTCACTGTTTCAACCACCAAACCACCGACAGCAGTGATGAGCGTGATGGGTTGATCGCTTAGAAGAGTGCTGAGCGTGCTGCAGATAAAAGACCAGCTGTCATTGGTCAAAAGCACGGCTGCACACCTAGTGTCTCCTCTAGGAGTGGCAGAAGACAATGAAGACGTTGTTTTAAGGCTTTCAGCTTCAGGCGGGTTGCTGCTCAGAGTTGAGAGAGAATGACGACATTCCATTCCATTTATTTGATAAAGCACATTTAAAAACAGCATGTGAGCTGACCAAAGTGCTGTACAGGGGTAAAAACATGTAAGGTTAAACAAATAATAATATAAAAGAATAAAACAGCTAGAGCATTGCACAAAGAACCAAACAAGAGAAGTCAATAAAATCGGTAAAAGAACAGTGTAAATAAATATAAATCAATAGAATAGCTAGGCAGTAAAAGCAAGGGAATAGAAGTAAGTCTTTAAGTGAGACGTAAAAACCCCAGTGGAGGAGGAGAGTCTGATATTCAGCGGGAGATTATTCCAGAGTTTCAGAGCGCAGACAGAAAAAGTTTTTTCACCACGGGTTTTGCAACGTAGACGGGGAATCTGTAGTAGGTGTAGGTCACCTGAACGGAATTTTTAAAACGTATACGGTAGTGCACAGGAAGCCAGTGAAGTCTTGCTAAAATTGGAGCGATGTGCTGCCGACGGCCAGTATTGGTCAGAAATCTTGCTGTCGCATTTTGTATCAGCTGAAGGCGAGATAATACGGCTTTAGAAATGCCAAACAGAACTGCATTGGAGTAATCCAACCTTGAAGTCATGAAGGCGTGAATGGTTGTCTCGAGGTGGCGCCAATTCAGAATGGGTTTTAGTTTGTAAAGACGTCTCAGCTGATAAAAACCTGATTTAACCATGTGATTAACGCGAGGGTCCATTTTTAGAGCCACATCCATTTTAATTCCAAGATTAACAATTGTTTGACTAATTTTAAAAGGAAGAGTCGAATAATCAGGAGCGGCGGAAGACGAGCCATTAGGAGTAAAAACAATAAACTCGGTCTTAAAATCATTCAGCAGCCAGTCTTTAACCTCACTCAGGCAATCAAGGAGCGGCTGGATGGAGGTAAAAGTCTTCAGTGGAACATAAATCTGACAGTCGTCCATGTTTGTTGATGCAGTGTGTGTGTGTGTGTGTGTGTGTGTGTGTGTGTGTGTGTGTGTGTGTGTGTGCGTGCGTAAAACTAATGTAAATACGTCCATCACTGACATGTTGACCTGGTGGAATCCAGAAACACCTGATATGTAGCAGACCAGGAAGCAGCAATTTATGCTTTCTTTTTCATTCTTTCCTATGAGCGATTAAACGCTTACTGACTTTATAATTCAAGGCTTGTATATTATCCCCTTTGTGAGACTCATTATTTCAGTTTATTATGACCCTCTGACACGGCCCTGGTGGTTTTGCACGAGCTCTTATCTTAATTTATGTTCTTTTCACTCTAAATATTTTTTGTTATGTTCCTAAAAGGAGAACAATCCTTCTAAATGTTTATTTCTGTCTCCTCAGATAAAGAAGTTGTCATTCCCGATTCCCCATTTGTGCTTGCATCAGCCACCAGAAGAAGGTAAATGAAAACTTAAATTACAGCAGCTACTTTAGTCACTGTAGACTTGTTATCTGGCAGCCAGGCCACTCTGCAGACCACAGTTTAGTCCTTGTAGGCTCTTGAATAGCGTTAAAGTTACCTAAAAGGAACCACTAAAATAAAAAGAAATTCTTTGAAGTCTGAGGATGTTTGAGTAAATTTTTACAACTAGATTATTTGCTTTTTTCATTATAATCATTTTTGCATCAAGTTAAAAAATGCTGAGAGTAAAAATCATTGCTGGGTCATTTCATTAGTGAAAAAAACTAAACTGAACTGTTGATATTTTATCACAACGTCAATCAAGGCACATGTTTTATAATCAGCTGTGGATTGACGTGCACTGTGGTAAAAATTTCAACCTGCATTCAAGAACACCATCTTGCAACTTTGTTGAGGTACTAACTGCCATCTCTTGAATCAGTCAGCTGTGTGTGTGTTTACAATCATGATAAATGTGCTCCTTGTAAGACCTACTTTAGCATCAAAAACCACAAAAGATGTCAAGGCAGTAGAGTGCAGTTGCAGCTATTTACAGAGCCATGCACAAGTATCGATACCTGCGCTGAATCTGAAAACCATCCAAACCAGGGGTCAGGGGAGCCATGAGCTGACTGGAAAGGGAGGAGAATTAGGCTCCTTATTGCAGAACTAAGAAAAGTTCATTACAATATTTATAAGAAATCACATGCAAACATTTACGGTATTTCTTTTTTGTGGCGCAATTCAAACTCCGACCACTAGGTGGCAGCGGTTTTTACCACCTTCTTTCTGATTGAGCACCACAGTTTCACAAAAACACTGGGTCTGTTTTAGAAACGTCTGGCCTATCTATCTATCTATCTATCTATCTATCTATCTATCTATCTATCTATCTATCTATCTATCTATCTATCATCTATCTATCTATCTATCTATCTATCTATCTATCTATCTATCTATCTATCTATCTATCTATCTATCTATCTATCTATCTATCTATCTATCTATCTATCTATCTATCTATCTATCTATCTATCTATCTATCTATCTATCTATCTATCTATCTATCTATCTATCTATCTATCTATCTATCTATCTATCATATGACCAGATTCTTACTATCTATCTATCATATGACCAGATTCTGACCAGATTCTTACTATCTATCTATCATATGACCAGATTCTTACCAATACACACCTCTAACCAATACACACCTCTAACCTCTATACTCACTGATGATCTCTGCTGAGTTCAGTACAGTTAAATTTTCCAGCTCTGCAGAAAACCCATGTTTTGAGTCATTTTCATATTCTAGATAAATCTTTATCTTGCCTAATTCATCACTCATATGCTTTTAAAGTGTATACATGTGTTTGTTGAGCATGAAAGATGCTTTTAAAGGGGGTGAGAGGATTTTCGTGCGGGAGCATTTCTTAAGAAAACAGCCTTGCTTACCCACTCAGAGCCAGATATTACTCAGAGACACTTGGATGATTTAAGATCTTCTGGTGTCCTCACTTAACACGGTGTTGTGTTTTCACTTAAGAGGGTTTTCTTCATCTATCTACCCCTCTAACACACACTCACACATGTATACACGCAAAGCATGAAGTAGTCCTTAAACCTGTTGACAGTCTCACACACTCTACCATTCACACTTGAGTAGTTGACTCTACCAGCGGAGATATGGTGTGTATATATAGAAATATTTTGGTGACAGTTGTAGGCAGGCAGATCCACATGCATGTCTGTATACACACAGACCACAGTTCGGCCAGCTGCTGAAGGATGACAAGGGGGCTTGAATGGGAGTGACAGCTGTGGATTCCTCTGGATGAGGGAGGAAAAGAGGGAGAGGAGATGGTAAAATAATCTAGATGTTAACTGTTATTACAAGAGCTTGCTAGGAAAGCACAGAAACATGGAGTAACAAACATGTGATCCTAACCGTCAGCGTCAGACTATTCATGGAGATCCTGTGTTGCACAAGGCTGATTTAGCAACTCTGCGCAGTTTTCCCCAGAATACACCCTTAACCCTTTTATGCTGTTGCAGGAATCAGAACATTTCTGATTAGTATTTCATGGGAACACAATTTGTCTGGATGTCTGGGTCTAGAGACTTACCTTAAGGAACATCTGGGTATAATTTGGAGATGTTATTGTTTTTGATGCAGTGGACCTGGCCTTGACGGTTTTCCTGCAGGTGGTGGGCCCACTTAAATGTTGCTTCCTGTAGCCTTAGCCTGGCTGAACCGCCCAGCGCTCGCTGACGAGCTCCCTCCCACAAGGCCTGGCTCCAGAAGAGTGCCCAAGGCCCCCCTTATAAGGGTGGGGTATCCTGTTTGTCACGGTCAATCTACATCAAGGTGTTGAATCAGTCTCAGGGTCTTCCATGGCAAACCATCCGCAAAGGGCTGGGACTACCTCAGAACACGGGTACTCGATCAGTTTGAAACTCGAGGCTCATTTCGGTGGCCGGGGGAATCCGGGCAATGCTCTCAATTTGTTAAAGAGATTTTATGTAATAGTAAAAACAAAGACCCGCTCAAAAACGAGATGGCTCATCTCAAGCGGTTTATTCTCATAAAATATAAGTCAGTAAATAAATAAAATAAAATACGTCCCCCTGGGTCTGGGCATGTCTTAGAATCACCAGGAGATGCTGGAGAGTTGGGTTGTTTGGGACTGGCTAATATCACCACCAGACCATGGATAAGCAGAAGAAGAAGAAGATGGCTGGATGAAAATCCATCCATCCATCCGTTATCTTTATCTGCGTATCCACACCCATCTCCAGCGGTCTCTGGGCAATCAGGTGGGGTACACCCTGGACAGGTTACCAGTCCATCACAGGGCAACACAGAGACACACAGGACAAACAATCAAACACAGACACACCTAAGGACAATTTAGAGAAACCAATCAACCTGAAATTCATGGTTTTGGACTGTGGGAGGAAGCCAGAGCATCCGGAGAGAACCCACGCATGCACAGGGAGAACATGCAAACTCCATGCAGAGAGACCCCAGGCTGGGCTGTGAACCCAGGACCTCCTTGCTCTAACCACTGTTCCACTGTGCAGCCCTTAATCACATCAGATATTTTATTGTTACGGCACTTTACAAAAACAAATGTTGGTCAATCCATCATAAAGCACAAGTGCAACCAAAGTGCTGTACAGTAATGAAATGTAAAACGAACCCAAAAACGAGACTACATTGAAAAGACCAAGGAACAAGACAGACGTAGAGAAGAAAAACCACACACAAAACAGAAACTGAGCCATAATCAGTAAAAGGAACATAGAAATGGACAGCACCAAAGGCCATTTTTAAATGTTTCAAAAGAGATTCAAATAAAGATGCCTGTTTAAAATTGGAAGCCAATTTATTCTGAGGTTTAGGAGCTGTGACTGAGAAGCCAATCACCTCTGAGCTTCAGCCTAGTTTTTGAGAAAATAAAAAAAACAGGAGGTCAGCTGATCTAAAAGCACAAGGTCAACGAGATAAGAAAGAAAAAGAAAACAATCATGCGCCTCTCAAGATTAAAATCATGAGGTGCTTTACAAAAACAAACATTAAAACATAAAAAAGATTTAAAAAAATGATTAAAAACATGTTTGAAATGAGAAAAAAAAACGATACAGCGGGATCAAGACCATTTAGGCATTTCTAACTTCTCAGAAGGCCAATGTAAAGAGGGCAGTGTGAGTGAGATTTGTGTCAGCCTTTTTTCAGAGCTGGACGTGGCGTGAAGGATTGTGAAGAAATTGCAGATTTTTCTCATAAGGGACCCCAAATGACACAGGTTCAGAAAAAAAGATATGGGGGCCGAGAATCAAACCCTGAGGAACTCCTCAGAAAAGAGACCACAGTGGATAGACATGTTTCTTTAACACATAAACCAATAAATTCAAACAAAACCAATAGTTGAGTGGTTGAACAGAAAAACAAGAAGCAGCATTAAAAGACTGTCTTCAGTTCTGCAGCCGTGGCTAATTTCTACAGAACTAAGAAACCACACCACGTCCCTAAAGATGAAAGCACGCATAATCAGTAACAATCAGTTACATGACCTCTCCTCCCACAGCTTATTTTAAAAGATGTTGAGAAATAATTGCGACTTGTTTAACTTCTACGGCTGTGCTGTACTTAATTTCCTGCCTTTACGTAATAACATCTTAAAGGTTGTTTGTTTATTTCAGGAAAAATCAGCTTGAAATCACGTGAGAAATGGTGACACGGCATTTAAAAAGCCCAGCTGTAGCGTTGCCTGAGCCCGTTTCGTCCTACGTGTGTTTGACAACTGGGTTGTCAATAACTGACTTAGTAGTTTTCCATGTTCCTATAAAGGGTGTGTTTGTAATCAAGTGTGTGTTCATTGCATTAGTGTGTTTCCATCGGGCAACGTTTAGTCATTAGTCAGTCATTTAATGATGTCAGAGGCCTTTGCTTTTCAGTAACACCTTCAGTGTTGGGGCAGTGATTTGAAAGTGTGTGTGTGATTGTGTACATGTGTATGTGTGTGTGTGATGGCTCTGGTTATGTTGTTCTCATGTCTTCGCTGCAGCAGGGCTCAAAGGCACTGTGGCAGCAGAGCTGCAACAGCAAGGAAAGGAGAAGGGAGGAAATGTGAGTCTAAATTGAGCTCTCAAACAGGAAGCTACCCGGGTTCTTGCATTGTTGTGCTTTTATAGACTACTTCCTGTCGACTGGCCCGCCTCCGTTTCCATGGTTACCTTCACTGTTGTTATTATGATTGACTTTAAAGATCATTTAGTGAAAGACAACAGAAATATAACAGTTTTTGTTGTTCGTCCATCGAGCATCTTCTGGGGATTAAAGTAGAGTTCAGTCTGCAGCTGCGACGCGGCTGCTCTGGATCCGTTAAGCGTTCATTAAACGACCCGAGATCCAGCAGTTTGGTGTCAGACAGAAGTTTTAGGAAAGAGCGATGGTGGTGGGGAGGATAAGAAAGAGAAAGAGTTCAAGTGAAAAAGAGGATGTGGCCAACAGTAAAAGATGACTGCAGCGGAGTGGAGCTCTCGTCTAATTATAGATCCTGCTGGCTGAGGCAGACGCGCTACTGGGGGGGTTTCACGCTGCCGGATATTTACATGACAAACGGGGTATGCGCCTTTGACTTTGCTTTGTAGTTCACTTCATGTGTGCGTGTGTCTGTGCATGCATGTGTGTGTCTGTTTGTGTCTTGTTTGCAACAAACTCCCAGAATTCATTGCACAAAAAAGCCAGCTGCCACTTCTTTAGGACCGGGATGATGGTGCACCCGTAAATATGAGTGAATTCCAGGTTTTATTTGTGGGATTTGTTCCATCGCTGTATCTCACTTGTTCTGTGGTAACTTTTCTTCTTCAGTTGTCTGCATGTGTGTGTGTGTGTGTGTGTGTGTGTGTGTGTGTGTGTGTGTGTGTGTGTGTGTGTGTGAGTGACTTAAGGAACAGCAGCACTGAATGTTTATGGAAACTCAGCGTGAGGACTTTGGAAACTGGACCCATACTATTCATCAAGTGCTCTGTGTCACTGTCTTTTTCGCTTGTACACACGCGCACACACACACACACACACACACACACACACACACACACACACACACACACACACACACACACACACACACACACACACACACACACACACACACACACACACAGGCACACACACTTTGTATCTTATGCATACACTCACTTGTTCACGTAGTAACATAAATGGTTCGTTTTGATTGTTTATGTTTTCGTGTATTCACTCATTCACATTTCATACAAAGTGAAATAGGTTACCACTTATACAGAGCAGTGTCCGTCTCCTCTCCCCTACTGGTTAAAAATGAAATTACAACTGCTGTAGCTAGTGCTAACAAGCTAACACTAACACGAGCCAGCTAACATTTAAATAAACCACAAGGTGAAAAGAGCCACACTGTTGGACAAAAACACAAATGAATTCAGTAGCAACAAAGCCAGGTCACCATCAGTCCGTGATTTTGTAGCCTCCTATAGCTACCTCAAACTAGTGTAGGCCACTCTGATGTTCCTTCAGGTTTCAGCTGTTTGCTTCGCCTCCAAAGACGTTTCTCTGTGTCAAATATTAACCTGGTCAAGTTTCTAAGCCAACAATCACTGAGATCAGTGTTGGATCTAGCTTAAAGTTTAAAAACCTGTTTAGTGTTACTTTAAAGGAAAGAAAGAAAACAATCTTTTAAATAGCACCCCTCAGGATAAAAATCATGAGGCGCTTCACATAAACAAAAAACGACTGAAGAATAAAAATAAACAAAAATGAGATCAAAACTATGTTCAAAAGGAAAAAAATTAATTTAAGTTGTAATAAAAAATAATAATAAAGCAGGAGAGAGGCTGGTGATGTGTGTGTGTGTGTGTGTTTGTGTGTGTGTGTTCATTTGCTTGTTAGTAAAATGTCCCGAAAACCCTGAATAATAAAACCTTCACAACAGGTGATTAACGTTAGAGCTAACAGCTATTTAGTCATATAAATGACAAAAACTGCTACATTTTTTAATTTTTATTTATTTTAAGGATAATGGGCTCAAATATCTTTATTATTTTCCTTTATTATTTTCAAGATTTGAGCAACACGGCTAAAAATTCCCAACGTAAGCAGATCTTAGCGTAATACTCTTACATGATGCAGTTAATTTGTCTTTCTTCAATGAATGATTGCCACTTAATTTACAAAAAATTCATAGATTACGTCTGTAGAATAGGCTTTTTCGTGTCTGTACTTGTAAAAGTAAATGTAAGAAAATCTTTTTAGAGAGAGAATTGTCACTTTGGTGCTTTTTTTACCATTTTATTTCCTTTTTATATTCTCCTAGCAACATAAAATAGACTGTTGCATCAGCTTTACACTGTTCTGATTTTAGTTTGCTAAATAAGGAAGTGAGAAATAGTAAAAAATGTGTTGACATGAAGTTTTTGGCGTCGGTTCTTCTCTGCGTTTTGACCAGAGGCGTCTGTTCCGTTTCAGCGCTGCGGTTAGATACTTTCATAGATTATTTAACTGACAAAAGTTTGAGAAAATAGTTTGGAGTTATTTTTATCTTCTTCCTTCTGGAAAGTTGCGCAATCAATGTTTTTATTTCATTTCAAATATTCGCCCGTTATCAGGTCTTTCTGCTTGCGTAAGATGAACCATACCCATTAGCTTGTTTTTGATGAAGCAGCAGCAGTTTTTGTTGGCAGAGTTTAAAAGACGAGTCGCTGACTTGGATCGGTGTTTCTGCACAGCAAATAACGTTTGATACCAGAGGAGAAGTTGCATTAATGACTTTAATTGGAGTTGGATCAGTTTTCCTGCATTTCATTTTTTAGACTCACAAACAAGTTGAGATTATTTCATTTTTGGTTCTTTTTAAAACACAGGAAAGGTTTTTCTTTACCTTGCTGACGTACATTTCGTTTGCCGACTGCCAAACATCCTCAGAGCTATGGCGCGGTATGGGGGCCAAAATTAAGACTACTGCCCAGCAGCAGGAGGCTAAATAAATTCCGAAGCAAACTGCTGATCTGATTAATAATAAGCTGGCGCCGGTAACTGAGAGGCTGGCGCTGCTTGCTGAGAAATAGCACCTTAACCGGCGTTATTACTAGATACTCTAGGGACTAGCAGCCCTCGGCTGGTCATTGACTGGTTCAAACACTCCCTCTGCTGTCTATTAGCATGGATAGGCTAGCGTTACCCTGGACAGGCTGGTGTTAGCATTGGAGAGGCTTGCCATTAGCATGCCTAGGCTGGCCACTAGCTGGATTTCCTACCCCCTCAACGGACCATTAGCATGGATAGGCTGGCGTTAGCATTGGAGAGGCTAGCCATTAGCGTGCCTAGGTATGCCACTAGCTGGATTTCCTACCTCCTTGATGGACCATTAGCATGGATAGGCTCACATTAGCATCGGAGAGGCTAGCCGATAGCATGTCTTGGAGAGTCACTAGTCAGCTAGTGGCATCAGCGTGCATCTCTGAGGATGTGTTGCAGTCGGCAAACGAAACGTACGTCAGCATGGGAAAGAAAAACCTTTCCTGTGTTTTAAAAAGAACCAAAAATGGAATTAGAGACTAAACACAGTAAGAACACACCAAACAAGTTCAGATTATAATGGATTAGATGCACGCTGCATTTGAAATGATGGAAGGGTCAAGATGCCCCTAACAAGTTCCCCTTGCGCTTTATTTCTTTAAATTTCCGTCTCAGTTTTCGTTTATCAGTCATGTTTCCTCTCTTTTTATCAGATTTGTCCTTAAGTGGATTTCCCCTCACCTGAAAAGGTTTGACTTAAAGTTTCTCTGTCTGTAGACTCGAACACTCTGGGGAAATGACATCGTAATCTCCTGAAAGGAGCTTTCCTCTGAAATGTGCAGACTGTTTGAGACTTATTTAGGCGGTGCAGGCGGAAAAAAAGAAGTTGGTGTAACTGTATTTGGACACAAGGTGTTGTCTGTGGAGTGTGGCTGTCGTCTCTCTGTCTGAAATGCGGGTTATGACTGCTCAGCAACTTGCTTCTCTTGTATTTTGACTTCCTCTTGTCAGAAAGAGTTTGTAGTTTTCTTAAATTTTCACGTTGTCAACAACTTCCCCCAGCGAGGTGAGAACACGATGAGACGGAGAGATTAAGACGTGCTGTCTTGTGTTCTTGCCTTACCTGTAAAACCAGCCCTGATTAGGCTTTTTATACACATTCACATAAAAACATGCAGCTGGGAGGAATTGGATAGAAGGTGTTGCCTATGTTTACAAGCTTTGGAAGTGACTATCCCTCATTGTCACTTACACACACACACTTATTCCGTTTAGCCTGTGTGTCTATTTGACCTAATCTGCCTGATAAATCAGCAGATTCCCAACCGTCCGCTTTAGCATTCAAACGGTATCACGCTGCTGCAGTGGTCATTTCCATAATGACGCACCTGATGGTCCCACACAGCCACTCTTGCACATTTAAACTCACCCAGATGCCTCAGACAGCTGGGAAACTCCACGTTGCTTTAGTAAATACAATAGTGGCATCAGGATTCAGGCAGGTTGCATTTATGTTCTGTTTTTACCTTAAAAGCTTGGATTTTAAAATGTTTTTGGCCAAGTGTGTTACTGTTTGGAAATTATGGATCATTCCATCAATCAGTGGGTTTAGATAGAGTTAGAGAAAGCCAAAAAGTTGCCTCTAAGGTTCAACCAAACTGGACAACTCCTATTCGAGTTAAGTTACCCACAAAATGCAGTTTTAACAGAAGTTCTCTCCACTTTGAAGACATCCCAACTTAACCAAGCTATGATCAGCCTGGGCACCCCTCTTCTGGAAGTGATGAGACCACAGAAGCGGTCTTTTGACAATACAATCGCCTCAAAACTCTGCATGCATCTGACACGTAAAGCCTAGTTTGTGCTTCGGCATCGGTACAGACACGCAACGCCATGACCCGTCCTTGCGAGGGCTCTCCAGCAGGCTCACAAGGATGGACCGAGCTGATCTCCCTTTTCTAAACATCTGACCAACAAGACAGAGAATGCAAGCTTGTGATTGGTCAGGTAGCTGCTGTCGTCAACAGCGCCACCATTATGCCCTCAAAAACAAGAGACACGGAGCAGCTTGACGAATTCCTAGCAGAAAAACTCTAAAAATATGAAAATTTTATTCACCCGTGACTGGAGGAGTAAAAAGATACTCATCAAGTGTTTTATTTGTGGATGGAAATGATGGGAAATGTGGTTTTGGAGGTGGCGAGTGCATGAAGAGGTGAAGGAGGATGAGGGATGCATTTTATCCATGTTAAAAAGTGTCTGAAACACAGAAACACAATATAAACACAATAGTAAACAAACTTTCTCAGACCGGACATGACAGGATACAACAGAACAGCGCTACGCCCTCTGTTGTCCTGGCGGGGAATTTGCAACACTCCCCAGCAAACGGAGAAGTCCGCGAGCAAAACGTCTCTCCTTTGTGAAGCTGATGCGGAAGCATAAAGTAGATTTAACACCATCAAACTGTATAGTACGTAGGGATGGGTACCTTTGACATTTGAATCGATTCGGTACTAATTACCGGTACCAAGGAATCGATACCGGTACTTAACGGTACCAATTTTAGATATTTTTGAGTGTTTATTATTTTAATTCTCTTTTATAATTAAATATATATTTTTCTCAATATATAACCATATTTGATAAATATCACGATAAATAACATACAACTGTTTGTATTTTAACATTGCCCTTGTAGTTTTATAAGCTGATAATTAAACTGAAGCAAACATCTTCACTGTGAACTAAATTTACTGTGTATCTTCATTCCTTTTGCCGTCCTTTTTCATTTGATTTTTCCTACTGGGAAGTTAGAATTTCCATGGAGAAAGCGAACGCACCATTAGCTGATCACAATGGTGGCAATGGAAGCTAACATATCAAGCTAACGTTATCTTAAACAGTTTATTTAGCTGCTGGAGCAGATTAAAACGATGATGCCTCACACTTAGATCGTTGTCACTGGTTTCATCTTCACCCAATCACCCGTCGCATTTAGTAAAGTGAAGCCAAACTTTAGAGCGCGTTCATGTTCTTCTAGTCGGAAATTCGGAGTTCCGAAGAGAAAGCGAACACACCATTAGCGGAACGGAAGCTAACAAATCAAGCAAACTTTATCTTAAACATTTTATTTACCTACGGAGCAGATTAAGATGAGGATGTCTCACTTAGATCATTGTCGCTGGTTTCATCATCACCCAGTTACCCATCACATTTAGTGAAGTGGACCCAAGCTTTAGCGTGCGTTCTTTCTACCGTGCTGCTCTGTTTACAACTCGCTCACAGGGACTGACGACATTACGCTCTTGCGCATGCGCAGCTGTCTAGGCAAGTTCTCGTTATGAAGGACGGGTACCGAAACGAGGCACCGTTTCAAATGACGTGAATCGTTGCTCAGTCGGTACTATGGAATTCGGTCGGTACCTTAAAAAGTACCGAATTCGGTACCCATCGCTAATAGTACGTAACAAAGGTAGGTTTTCATTGTTGTCGTCCATTTAGCATATCATGCTTTTACTTTGTCTGCCTTACTTCCACCACCGTTTTTTTTTTTTTTACTGATTGTGTTACGTCGTAGGCTAACCAGAAGAATGCCACACAGAATGGTGGATGAAAGTACTAATTGTTAAGGCTTCAAACCCACTTAAAGTGTATTATCATTTATTATTGCCTGCATCAACGGGCCATATTGACTTGGATACTGAGCTTGAATGCGCCTGACAGCAAACCCATATGGCCCGTTTGCTGCACACTTTATTAAAACATCGAGTCATCTGCAAACATACACACTCAGAAGAAAGCTAGCTCCGTGCTTCTTTTGTGAAAACAGGTTGGAAACATTTCTTGCGTCTTGATCGATCTTAGTAAGAATATTCTTCTAATCTTAAATGCAGGAGACCCTTTCAGAGTTTTTTTTTTTGTTTTCCTTTTCTAATGAGATGGAAATGATAGTTTATTTTAGCATGCTGGATCAAGATATATCACCAGTCTCTCAGCATATTAAACACGTTATTTTTAAAGCTATGCTAGATTTTAGTCATTATCACAATATTCTTCTTTATTTTTGTTTCTGTCTCTGCAACTTTCGACCTTTTAAAAACTGAAAAAGTCAGTTTTGTCTTTAAACCATGAAAAGCGTTCTCTACTGTCAACTTGCAACAGTACAGACCTTGTTCCATGTATTTTTCCTACATGGCAATCCTTTTTTCATTCACATTGTTTCGGGCAGCGGTAGGCAGTCCTGGTCTTCAAGTGCTCATGCCCAGCATGTTTGGCTCCAACACATCTAAATGAATGGTTGATTCACCGGTTCACCAAGTTATCAGGCTCTGCAGATGCCTGTTAAGCTTGGTTTATGCTTGACGCATTTACTTTCCACTTGGTGATGCGGCTCGCGGATGGAACGCACTTCACAACTTGCAGCGTTTATGGTTCATGCGGCTTGTCTCTGCAGTGAGCCGATATTCTCCCAAACTGTAGGGGGCAGCATGGAGCTCTACGGCATGCATCCAACACTACACCATAGTAGAAGTAAAAATTACTGTTGTTTACAACATGGCATTCCAGCATTTTTTTAACAGCATCCTCGTCTTTTCCGACAATGCGAGCTATTTCTCTCCAAGAATTATTATTAACATGTTGATCACGGTGATCTTTGAGAGCTGAATCATACAAATGTCTGTATTTATGAACCTCTGCCATACTAGTTCTTGCCAGTCAGCCATGTTTTTCCGTGTCCGGCCGTCGGCCTTGTTAGAAAATTTCCTAGGTGCACGGTACGGAAAGTTTGGGCCATGCGGAGGCGCGGTGGAGGGGTGTGGTTGTTAAAATGACGCAATTTTGCCGTGCGAACCTCGCGGACGCGTCAAGAGTAGACCAAGCTTCAATCACCTCCTGATTTAAATCAGGTGTGTTGGAACAGGGAAACAACTAAAATATGCTGGATAGCGGCACTCCAGGACCAGGATTGCCCACCCCTGGTTTAGGGGTTACATCTAGCCTTTGGACTTTATTTTTCCCACGTGTGAACGAATGGCTCCTAAATCCTAAAATGTCTCCAACCTCTAAATGTTATTTTTCAAACTTTAAACCTCTATCGATTTCACGTTATTATATCTGCAGAAATTTAGGAAATGTATGCTGCATTTGACCCCTGGATGCTTCATTTTTCTGCTGATTTTTACACTTGAAAATCGCCAGAAAGTTTCATACAAATTACAGTGTAATGCCGCATTTGATGGTAAGTTAAAGCATTGTGAAGTAGCGTTGCATGGACCATTGTGAAATTTGAATACCGTAGTTTAAAGAAAGCAATGACAGATTTTGGAGCCTGTTGTGCTCAAACTGGCAGTTAGCTCATCAGTCCTGTCAGAACTAAACAATTTATCTGAATGAAGGCCATTCTACAGCAGGTTGGATGGCTATTATCATATGTTTTTAACACAGAATTAGTTCAAAGTTGTAAAATACCATTTTAATTTTCTTATCACTGACCAACCATAAAAATTAAATTAGAAAACGGGAACAAAACTTTCCATTCAAAGCAGTTTAAAGCTGACAATCAGCTCCACATTCCCCTCAATCCTGCAGGCATTTGGCCCAGATCAAGAAATGTGTTTTAGCTGTAAGATCCTGGCGAATCTAATCCAAATATAAACTCGGTTCCAGTAGCTGAGAAGGAACCACTCAGTGGAGATTTACAAGTAATTCCTGCAGCAGAACAGTACCCCCCCCCCCCCCCCACACACACACACACACACACACTGATACATTTCTAAACATTTTATTTCTATTTTATTTCTTCTCTAAACGAGTAATTAAACTTTCATGGCCGTTGGTTTTCTAAATGCAATCATATCAGGTTAAGCAGAGTTGTTTGCTTTGTATGTTTTTCTAGCACACGTCTTTTCAGCTCTGCTTAAAAAACAACTGTTATTTTAGGAAAAACAACAGAATCACGGTCACAAGGTCGGGATTTTTTTAGCAACACCATTTAGAGGCATTGAACTGTCACATAATATTCTTTTGGAGAACTGTTAAGACCAGAGCATCATGTTACACAGAAAGTCCCAAAAGAGAAAACTGCTGAGGGATTAGATGTGGTTACTGAAGTTCAGGACTAAACCAGTTTGTTGTTTCTCCACTAAAAGTCATGTTGGATTCCTGGGAACTTTTTTATTATTTATAAACTCCTCAGTCGTTCTGCAAGACGAAGATTAGTCCAGACACCAAGTGGCAGGGAAACCAAAAGTATCATTAAAAATAAAGCAAAGCATGCAG
Organism: Nothobranchius furzeri; assembly: GCF_043380555.1. NCBI lineage: Eukaryota > Metazoa > Chordata > Actinopteri > Cyprinodontiformes > Nothobranchiidae > Nothobranchius > Nothobranchius furzeri. The sequence goes on along the minus strand of NC_091755.1, from coordinate 51,087,437 downwards.
ATTAATCCTGAAACGGCCGTAAGGATGATGCCAGCTCTGAAACCACCGAGTCATTTTGAGTAATTTTGCTCCAAACTCAGGTGGTGATACATAACAGCTTTAGAGGTCTTTAAAGAGATTATCAGTGAATGGAAAAATTAACAATAACAGCCTGAAAACTTTAATTTAATGTCTCGCCATTTTACACCAGTAACTGATCTTCTCACATCCGCTGCATCCTCCCATCGTCCATAACTGAAGACATATAAACTGTTTGACTCATCAAATTAATGTGTTTTCCATCTAAACTGATTTTCAGAACTGATTTTTGCAGCTCTTTGGTAGCCACTTCCTGCAAGCATTCTCTCTCTCTCTCTCTCTCTCTCTCTCTCTCTCTCTCTCTCTCTCTCTCTCTCTCTCTATCTCTCTATCTATCTATCTATCTATCTATCTATCTATCTATCTATCTATCTATCTATCTATCTATCTATCTATGTGTGTGTGTGTGTGTGTGTGTATATATGTATATGTATATGTATATATATATATATATATATATATATATATATATATATATATATATATATATATATTAGTGGTGGGCATAGATTAATTTTTTCAATCTAGATTAATCTCACTGTAATCTTGGAATTAATCTAGATTAATCTAGATTAAAATGGCTCATTCAAATTCTGCCAAAGGCATATGTGTGTGCTACCTAGATAATGACTAAAAGCAAGTCTTTGAGAATGGAGGCGTATTTCTTGTTTCAATAATGCATCACAGACTGATAAAGCAGTTTTACTACAATAACTGATGATGAAAATAAATAATGATCAATAAGTATTCGTGTTTAATAGCTGTTTATTCTGTTCAACAAATTCTGCACTGTAGGTCTACAGAATAGGTCATGATTAACTATTTACAGTCAGTAGCATTTGGTCAATCAGTCCAAGCTGGTGCCTATCTCCAGCGGTCAACGGGCAATCAGGCGGGGTACACCCTGGACAGAGAGCCGGTCCATCGCAGGGCAACACAGAGACACACAGGACAAACAATCACACACACACACTCACACTCAAGGACAATTTAGACAGACCAATCAACCTAACAGTCATGTTTTTGGACTGTGGGAGGAAGCCGGAGTACCCGGAGAGAACCCACGCATGCACAGGGAGAACATGCAAACTCCATGCAGAAAGATCCCAGGCTGGGAAGCGAACCCAGGACCTTCTTCCTGTAAGGCAACAGCTCTAACCACTGCGCCACTGTGCAGCCCGTTATATATACAATATTTATTAATTTTTAATCAGATCGGCAGCAACAGGCTTCCATAGAGGTGTGATTGTTCTTTTCATAGAAACTTAAAGAATCGCTTAAAACAGCGTTAATGCACAAGTGTGTGTGTGTGTGTGTGTGTGTGTGTGTGTGTGTGTGCTCTTAGAATTTCCCCATAACAAAAACACCTTGTGAAGGCAAATGTCTAACCAGTGTGTGCGTTCCATGGAAGTGAGAAAAAGCAGGAGGCACTGGTATTCCCAAGTGAATGTGTGTGTGTGTGTGTGTGTGTGTGTGTGTGTGCTGTAGCAGCCTTTTTTTCCTTGTATAAGCATGTTCTCTCCTCGTTTTCCCAAGAATAATAACCTTATTATTCCGTGCTGTCATGTTGGAGAATGCAAGCGTGTAGCAGTGTGCGATTGTGAGTCTTTGCCAATCGGGACTTCTGTCATTCCAGCCACAGTCGGCATCCGGACTGCCTTTCTGTGTTTGAGCCTCCTAATATAGAAGACCGGCACACGATGGACACTCTCTCTCTCTCTCTCTCTCTCTCTCTCTCTCTCTCTCTCTCTCTCTCTCTCTCTCTCTCTCTCTCTCTCTCTCTCTCTCTCTCTCTCTCTCTCTCTCTCTCTCTCTCACACACACACACACACACACACACACACACACACACACACACACACACACACACACACACACACACACACACACACACACACACACACACACACACACATGTAGCTGCAGAATAACCCCAACAGAGATTTCTGAGACAACTTATCAGTCACTTCACATTTTGTCGTATTTCCTTCCAAGCCGGCGCTCCTGTTGGGATCGGACCGAGCTCCTGCCTGAGTGACATTTACTTCTCATGCTGCTACGTGACAGTGGAACACCACCAGTGCCAGCACAGAGATGATGTCAGATGGTTATTTAAAGGTGTGTGCGTGTGTGTACATGTCTGTGTGTGTATGCGAGTGTATGCTTTAAACTTTGGTTTGGCAGGTTTGTGCAATAGTTTTCTGCTCCAGCCTGTTTTGTGTGCACAGCTGGGGTTTAGTGTGGAAATGGAGCCTACCTGCGTAGGTGGAGGTTTGGAACCTTAACCAGGGTTTGTGCCTGCAGGGAGGTTTGTTTACGTTTATGAAAAGAAATAAACACATAAACAAAAATGTGTTCATGCAGAGTTTGCTGCACTTTTTCCGTGTTTTCTCAGCAGCTGTCTCATCTGACGCCCTAATGTTCTGAAAATGTCGCCTCTGCGTTGGTGTAAGTGTGTGTTTTTGCAGATGGGAGCATCTGTGTGTTTGGGTCACGGGCAGAAACCACCCCCAGCCTTTTCCCTTCCTTGATCCTGCATTTAGCACTGGATGAGGCCATGATATGCAAATAGCTCGGACAGCATGCAAAGAGCAAAAAAATGTGTTTATGTGACATAAATAGACAGACAGGAGGACAGTGTTTGCAAAAAAGACTTAAATGTTAATCTTTTATTTGTTGTAGAGCAATTCTTTGGTTTCTTTCACGCAGTGTTAAAATGAAATGCGTTTGCCTCGGAGATAGGAACTCGCATCTGGGAATGACATCACTTTTAACTTCCAGTTCCAAGTCCAAAAACCAGTGAGTTTCATATTTTTGCTCAAAACTTAAACTAATGTTGGTAAGACAATCCAATAACGATGCATTTGCTAAACGATGGGACACACTCACCAGGTTTTATGCAAAGCGCTCTATGTCTGCGTCCCCAGTTGAAAACCTCAGACTTTCCAAGCTGAGATTCCGGCGTCAGGGCATTCTTGATTTTATTTGATTGGGAAACTTGGAAATTCCGACATCCGGGTTTATTTTTATGCTCCTTTTTAGGCCAAATGTTTGTGCCAATTACAGTAAATAGATGTCTAGATGTCAGCTATGATAAAGCACAGTTTCTTTTTGTCATTCTGGAAATGCATCATGGGTAGTTTGGATCCAGTTTGTGTTTCTAGTGCAGAAAAAAAAACTTGCACTATTTCTTCTTGGGAAAAAAAAGATAAAAAATAAAATAAAAAAGTTAAAGAACTTGATTTGCTTTTAGAAAAGAGTTTTTCCTTTCTTTTCTGCTCAATCCTGTTTGGTCAGTGCTTCTTCTTCTTCTTCTAACTGCAAGAAGGAAAAGAAACCACAAAACTTCCGTTAGCCAAAATCTTACAGATGTCTATTTTTAGACCGATAGTAAACAGTGCTTCCTCTCATGCTTTAGTTAAAAGGCCAAAAATTTTACAGTTTTTCCGTGTAATGAAAGGCAGTTTACTGTCACGGTAGGAAGGAAACCATAAACCTTTAGCTTGAAGGTTTTGTGTTCAGACATGAAAAAAAATCTTCTGGTTCTTAACTTTCATTGAAGTTTAAAAAGCAAGAAATTTTTCAGAAACATGATGAATTTATTGGAATAAAGCAAAAATGTGGTTGAAATGATTTAGTGTTTAAAATGTACGCTTCTTCTTTACAATGTTGCTTAGTTTATTAGATGTTGCGGATAATTTTAATTTTGCATGCCGCTCTTAAAGAACAAGTTCACTTAGAAACTGTTTTTACGTGAAACACTTTCTAAGGAAGCTTAGAGCTGCCACCCACGCAAAATTGAATGAGAGTGATATCACGTTACAACATCCAACACATTCTCACACCCAAGGCGTCAAAATATGACGCGTGTGACCAAGCCTCAATATATGACGATTTGGGGCGTGCCAGCGCGCTAGGAGACGACGATCAGGGACACGCTGGTTCACGTGGCTCCGCTGGCGTCACTGTTTGACGCGCGCGGTCACACGGACGTTATTCGACTATTTAACCTTCCCCTCACCCCAATCCTAACTTTCAGGTCCATAAACTGTGAGTTTAAGGTTAGGATTGGGGTGACGGGAAGGTAAAGTAGTTCACAGGTCGTTCTAATGTCCGTCTCACCACCGGCGTCGGATACCGACGCTCTGGGACGCTGCGCCAGCTGTTTGTCCCTGATCGTCGTCTCCTGACGCGCTGGGGCGTCCCAAATGGTCATATATTGAGACTTGGTCACACACGTCATATTTTGACGCCTTGGGTGTGAGAATGTGTTGCAACATTATAACTTTATTGATCCAACAATTTCACGTTCTTACAAGATAAGTATTTGGCTGTACGGACGTGATGTTTAAACCTAAAAATTATATTGTTAGAACTTGATAATAAAATCTTCTACAAACATATTGGAAGAATATGAAAATTATATTGTTAGAACAATAAATTTAGGATGTTATGAAGTTATATTGCTTCTATGTAATTTTGTGTGGGTGGCAGCTCTATGCTTCCGTAGAATCCCGCATGAGCTTCTGATGGAAAATAGACGGGGAAAGGCTCGGATTAGAAAAGCCTGACAGATGTACGTTACACTGAGAATTAGCATTCATGGACTCACCCATCATGAACAGGGTGAGACTTTCACCTTTACAGATTTATGAAAAAAATTTAAGCAATTTCTGAAAAGGAAAACTTCATTTTGCTTCTTTAAGAAATAATTTGAATTTTGTCTTTTCTTTTTTAAAGTGCAAGTCACCCCCCTACCAGTTCCACTTCCTGTTTGAAAAATGCCACAAATGCTGTTGCCTAGCACACCGAGAGGGTGGAGTCACTAACAAACACACACACACACACACACACACACACACACACACACACACACACACACACACACACACACTCACACATGCTGTGTCTCAATTCAGGGTCTGCATCCTTCGAAGGACCCAGTCTACTCGGCCGACGTGGGCTGGGTCCTCCGTCGGCTGAGTAGACCGGATGCTAACGGCTGTGAATTTGGACAGGCCTAGCCTTCATGAACTTCCTCGGCGAACGTTCTGTCACCTAGCAACCGTGGAACCGCTGAGCAGAAGGGAGAAGGAACTTTAAATGATGGAGCTCGAAGATTTATTTAGCTATTTAATCATTTCCTTGACTGTTGGAGAGCTAATTCAGAGAAAATACTTTCAGCAAGCTGAGCCTGAGCAAAGATGTGATAATAGTTTTTAATACTTTCTAAGGGTCTTAATCTGACCAAAACCGATTTATCACCTTTAAGACTTTTCAGACCCAGCGGATACCCTGTAATATTAAACAATTCACATTTGTAAACAAAAATAAAAATCAAGAGTTTAATGCAGAACTGATTTTATTTAGATATTTCTTTTATTTCTACATGTTTAACCTTTATTAAACATTTTTTTCTAGCAAAGTAAAAAGCTGTCAAAATTCTCCCTTCTCTCCTGTGCCCTCTGCTGCTCTGCCTGCCTCTGCAGCCTCATGTCCTCCCTGATCAGCTCCAGGAGCTGGTCATCGCTGGCACCTTCCCCTGGATGCCCATTTTCTCCAGAATAGTCTTAACAAACATGTAAGAAAAGAAACAGATAGAGAAAAGAGGACAACGGGTTATTCCTTTCATGTTTTCGCAGAAAAAAATAAACTCAAACGAGTTTTTAAAATATGAGATGTTATTGTACCTCCATGCCACAGCCGCCGAATACTTTGCTCCAGTGATCATGTGGTCCATCTCCGCCCTAAGCTTAATAAATTCCCTGGTTTTCTCTTTTGTCCCTAAAATACAAACTCCTATTAAAATCAGGGGAAAACGTAGCGGGAGAAGTACGACACCGAGCGGCCGAACATACGAGCCGAGACCGCAATACAAGCACTGTTACTGTAACATTTCTAACTAAAATAACGTTCATGTATCACAAAAAGCCCTTAACCTAACAATTTAAGTTTATACTGACATTTATGTGCGCATTCCTCTCCGACAGCTCCCGCTTCACTGTCCACCATTGTTTTTAAAAGTTCTGCCGTCCGACCCGCAAGGCATCTTGGGAAATGTAAACCGTTGAAGGATACACCGGACCCAGTTTTTACCTGACAACGGCACAACACTTGACAGTTTTAGGCAGAAAATTAGATTTTTTACTAAAATGCACTAAAGTGCAAAACTCTGCAGCACGATTAGACATGCATTTATATAGTTTATCAGAAAAAAGTTGATTTGGGGGTGACTTGCTCTTTAAACATTCCTTAAGTCTAAGCTAATTCTGTTGTTCACGAGTGAGGCGTGAGATGGATAGGCGGATTGGTGCTGCATCTGCAGTGATGCGGGCGTTGTACCGGTCTGTCATGATGAAGAGAGAGCTGAGTCAGAAAGCAAAGCTCTCAATTTACCGGTCTATCTACGTTCCTACCCTCACCTATGGTCATGAGCTTTGGGTAGTGACCGAAAGAACGAGAATGCGGATACAAGCGGCCGAAATGAGTTTTCTCTAAAGAGTGGCTGGGCTCTCCCTTAGAGATAGGGTGAGAAGATCGGTCATTCGGGAGGGACTCGGAGTAGACCTGCTGCTACTCCACATCGAGAGGAGCCAGTCGAGGTGGCTCGGGCATCGTCAGGATGCCTCCTGGATGCCTCCTTGGTGAGGTTTTCCGGGCACGTCCAACCAGGAGGAGACCTAAAGGTAGACCCAGGACACGGTGGAGGGACTATGTCTCTCACCTGGCCAGGGAACGCCTTGGGATTCCCCCGGAGGAGCTGGCTCAAGTGGCTGGGGAGAGGGAAGTCTGGGCCTCTTGCCTACTGCCCCCGTGACCCGACTCCGGATAAGCGGATGAAAATGGATGGATGGATAATTCTGTCGTAGTCTCCAACTAAACGTGTGTAGGAAATTATGAAAAACTATTTAGCAATTTTTATTAATTTGATGTAGTCAGTGGCAACCCCTAGGGGTGGCAAAGGGGGGACCAAGGCCACCCCTAGAAAATTGCAATGAAAATAATCTGGGAGCGCCACTGGATGTATTTATCTCATCGTCATCTGTTGAGTGGAAGACAAAATGACCTTTTTGACCTTTTTGTCTCCTCCCAGATTCAGCGGTGATCCTTGTGTCTCGAGCATCATTCCTGTGTGATTATTTTTGTTTTCCACCATGGACCTCCGGGTGGGAGAGCGGGGAATGCGTCCCGGTTCGGACACGGCGCTCCTCACACCTCTGCACCCCCCTTTACTCCTCACCTCTTTTTCCCCTCAAGCCCGCACCTCCTTCTCCCAGCAGCAACTGCATCAACAAATCCGGGTAACAGACACACACACGGAGGAATTCAAAGGCAGTGTTGGCTGGATGTAATAAACGTGTGTGTTTGCGGTTGTAGTTTAACATGGAACAGAGGCGGCGGGAGCAGGAGCACCACGAGAAACAGCAGGAGCTACAGCAACTGAAGCACAAAGACAAAAGTCAGCAGAGTGAGTCCAGACACACACACACACACACACACACACACACACACACACACACACACACACACACACACACACACACACACACACACACACACACACACACACACACACACACACACACACACACACACACACTGCTTCAGACCCTTTAACATGTTCCTGCAGGTTTTCTTCTTTGTGTGTCGCCTCTAAAGATAATCGTTGCTCAGCGCGGTAATCATGGCCCAAGAGGAAAGTCCCTACAGGAGATCCGACTGAGCTTTGAGCAGAACTTTACTCTCAAAGCTGTTTAAGCTCTAAATATAACCTCACAAGTGCAGCTATATCACCAGGGTTAAATATAGTCTGTGGTCTCGGTAAATAAAGGCACTCGGTCAATATTGACTCGATCACTTCTAACACCCGCTGGCTCCTCTTTGTCACACATCCACATTCACCAAAAACACTAGAACATCAGCAAACATCACCTTGCAGTGCAGCACACACATTTAACGATGCTAGTGCGAGAACTACGATGCCCACATGCTCAAGTGCTTTTATTTTCTTGATCACATTTTAGTGATTTTCACTTTGTCGTGCAAGATGTGCAACACCTGCAGGTTGCCTGCACAGTGGGGCTTCTTTTTGCACCTTTCATTCTGCTGATTTCTTCTCTTTTTGGGGGGTTTGCTGTGCCGATAATCGACAGGTGCTGTGGCGAGTTCGCTGGTGAAACAGAAACTCCAGGAGGTGATTCTCAAGAAGCAGAAACAGGCGGCGCTGGAAAGAACGAACTCCAACACCCTGACGCCACATCCTGTAGTGTACAGGTATGACAGCATGCAACAACACCAACACTTTCAATGCTCATGGTAAAGTTATAAATCATAGTGTTTGTCTTTAGAGTGCTTAAAAATGTAAGATTAGACCCGGGGTCTGCAGCCTGTAGCTCTGGAGCCATCAGTGGCTCTTTAGAGCTACCACAATGATTCCCAACCCCTTTTGGAAGCAAACTCATGTTTTCAAATATAGACGTCAGAAAAATGGGAGTTGAAGCTGCTTTTCGGGTTTTCTAAATGGAGTTATTGCATTGAGTTTGCATGCAATGCTTTTTAGATCTACTTGGGTCTTTTTTAACGTCATTTTCCACGGATATCATCAACCAATTCTCTATTAGCAAAACGTTGTTCCTCCTCTTTTACAACTTAACTATAGAGATGGTGTTTTTTTTTTAAATGTCAACACGTTTCTTGGGGTGACGGTGGCACAGGAGTTAAGCGCACGCCCCGCAATCGGAAGGTTGCAGGTTCGAGCCCCGCTCAGTCTGTCTTGTTGTGTTCTTGGGCAAGACACTTAACCCACGTTGCCTGCTGGTGGTGGTCGGAGGGACCGGTGGCGCCAGTGCTCGGCAGCCTCTCCTCTGTCAGTGCGCCCCAGGGCAGCTGTGGCTACATCGTAGCTCATCCCCACCAGTGTGTAAATGTGTGTGTGAATGGGTGAATGACTGATTGTGTTGTAAAGCGCCTTGGGGGGTTCCAGGACTCTAGAAGGCGCTATATCAAATACAGGCCATTTACCATTTATGGAAAAGGAAGAAAAAATATTACTGACGTTGGTCTCAGAATGTCAGAATCCGGATTTAATCGCATTTTCATCACTTTTTCTAAGAATTCTAATTTCACTTTCACCATCCATCCATTTTCATCCGCTTATCCAGAGTCGGGTCGCGGGGGCAGTAGCCTGAGTCGAGAGGCCCAGACTTCCCTCTCCCCAGCCACTTGAGCCAGCTCCTCCGGGGGAATCCCAAGTTGTTCCCTGGCCAGGTGAGAGACATAGTCCCTCCACCGTGTCCTGGGTCTACCTTTAGGTCTCCTCCCGGTTGGAGGTGCCCAGTAAACCTCACCAGGGAGGCGTCCAGGAGACATCCTGACCAGAAGCCCTAACCACCTCGACTGGCTCCTCTCGATCTGGAGGAGCAGCGAATCTACTCCGAGCCCCCCCCCCCCCTCCCCCCCCCCCCCCCCCCCCCGAATGACCGAGCTTCATACCCTATCTCTAAGGGAGAGCCCAGCCACTCTTCAGAGAATACTCATTTCGGCCGCTTGTATCAGTGGTCTCGTTGTTTCGGTCACTACCCAAAGCTCATGACCACAAGTGAGGGCGAACGTAGATCGACCGGTAAATTGAATAAATTTCATTTTCAGAATTCCAAAAATAAAAGGACTGCCTTTTAGTGGCACTAATCTTCTTCCATAGAATAAGTCAAAAATTTAAATGATTTTTTTTCCCTAAAAGGTCTTGTAGCGGTTGAGGCTCCAAACAAATGTTATTCTGGTGGACTGAGGGCAGTGGCAGACCCCTTTCAATTTATTTAGAATAAATAAGGTGTGTGTTTTCCAGAAAACTCGGTCCAGATCCCAGCGTGGCCTCCCAGCCTCTGGTCTCACCTCCATCACACTCCCTACCTGACGGATCAGAGGGCACGCCGCTCCGCCGAGCAGGTGAAACGTCTTCATTTCAAACCAGAAAACAATTTCTTCACTAATCTGTTGAAACTCCAGATTAAAGAACCCAAGAAAATTTGTCCTTTTGCATTTTAAATGTAACAAATCCAAAGAATATTGATGCAACATGTATTGTTTTATTAGACTGCAGTTCACATACCAACATTTTCACTTGCAGTGAGCTTTAGTGTTGAGCTTAAGTAGCTGATTTAGTAACATTTCCCATTTTGCTTTCATTTGTCAGCATCTGAGCCCAACCTGAAGGTGAAACACAAGCTGAAGAAACACCTCAACACCCGAAAGAGTCCTCTAACCCGCAAAGAAAGTGCCCCGCCCTCCATCAAACACAGAGCACCAGATGCACTCGGTTAGCTCGCACACTCACACAGGCGGTCACTTTTGTTGATTTTATTTGCACATCATTTAATATTTGCAGATATGATTGCAAAATCGCATTCATGCATAGTTGTGTCCCAAAATGAAGTCATCACTCTTTGTTCAGATTCCTCCCCCAGCAGCAGCAGCACCCCGGTGTCCGGCTGCAGCTCTCCTAATGACAGCGTCCCCAATGAGAATGGACTGCTGCCATCTGCAGGCGGACTCTCGCACGAGGTCGGCCAAGAAAAACACACAAACATTAAAACCGTTCGTAGTTTCAAACACAATGTGGAAAAAGATGAAGATAGATGTCTTTTTAGTTTGCCACACCTGCATGTTCTCGTCTTGGATTCTGCAAAAAAGCTGCTTTGCAAACATTGATTTTGTGGCGGCAAATGAAATGTTTAAAGCAGCGACACAAGAGCTTGTTCATCAGCTGTTTGTGCGTAATTCATTTAATCAGGAAGTCAGATCAGAGCGACCTCGGTTACACCTGCTGTGATCTCTGACTCGTCAGTGTCAGGAAATAAAAACACATGCGTGGGTTTCATGCAGCTTCACGACCTTCCAGTTTCTGACATTTTAGTAGGAAACTTTAGAAAATGCGTTGATCTAGATTTAGAGGTTTCGGTTTTGTGAATGCAGCATTTTTAATCCTGCCTAAAACCACGTTTTAAGGTGATCTCGGTTTATGATTTTTAACAATGACTGTTTGACGTTTCCAGGCCCAGAAGCTGCTGCTAAGAGACGGCACCCTGGCTAACTTCACCGTCCAGAGCCCGTCCACCCTGCCCACCATCACACTCGGCCTGCCAGCCAACTCCAGGGTAAAAACTTACTCCAGCACATGAATTAATCAATAATTTTGTTTTATTCGTCTTTCTAATGATAAAAGAAAGATGCAATTTTTTTTAAAAAGCCCAATAAAATAAACATTCTGATGCTGTGACTCCAGAGAGTAAACGTTGTCTTCACTTTTATTTTATCATGGCATAAAACTGTCGAATAATTTTATTAATTTGATTTTTTTTTAAAACGAGAGAGGATATTTAATTAATTAAGGAAATCGCCATGTTTGTAAAACGCCGTCAGCCTGATGATGGCAAAAGATCCCTGATCAGTTTTATTGTCAGATCTTTTGTTTTCAGCTTTTGTAAAAAGTTGTTGACGTGTGTTTCCAGGCCGAAGGAGAACTGTCGTCTCTGAAGGTCAGTCGGGTTCCCATGGTTACCGCCGGGGGCTCTCCGGTCTTCCTCCCTCTCAGAGGAGAAGACCAGGTGGGGCAGATGAATCGTCACTTACCTGTCATCATCCTGGAGCCTTCTGGCCTTGTCCACCCTCCCATTCTCACCGGTGAGACACACACACACACGCACGCACGCACGCACGCACACACACACACACAAGCTGTTGATACAGACGGAGGCTTTCTATCACTTTTGTGTTCAGATTTTTACTAACACACATTTTTCGGATCAATTTTGAGTTTTTCTTTGCAGTTTTACATAAATAAAATCAACCTTTTGTGACCCGTGAGGATTGTTCACTTGACAATTTGGGCCCTCATCTTGAAACGTTTGGAAACCCCTGAAATAAATAAATAAATAAATAAATAAATAACAGCTAAATATTTCCAAAACTTTTATCTAACTTCCCATTTATGGCAGCAACTTCATAATTCCTGTCTGAAATGGTAGAGCGCCACCTAGTGGTCACTTTTAGATAACATGTCCTAATTCTTTCATCCAATGTGTCAAAAATCCCTAATTTCACAATATTCTCGTGACTTCCTTGTGCTTCTGTTCTGCTCACATTTAAAAGCTCTCTGCTCTGTTCCCACCCGCCTGCCAACAGTTCCAGGTCTAGACTCCGTCCCGTTGCAGTTCGCACCGCAGCTGGACCACCTGTCTCCGGGAGGCGTTCAGCCCCACAAGCCCCTGAGCCGGGCACATTCAGAACCGCTTCCCCAGAGCCCGCATGCCCTTCACACGCATCTCCTCCAGCAGCAACACAACGCACAACTCCTGGAGCGACTCAAGCAGCAGACTCACCTGGGCAAGGTGAGAAAGAACGCTGAAACCTCTTAAGTCATGGTGAAATCTTTCTGTGTTTTGAGGTAAATCGAATATATATTGTGTGTGTGTGTGTTTGTGTGTGTGTGTGTGTGTGTGTGTGTGTGTGTGCAGTTGATGTCCAAGTCCAGCGAGAAGCCCAGACTGCATCAGATCCCATCTGAGGACATGGACTCAGAGGATGGAGAAGGGTCACCCCCGACTGACCGAACCTTTCACAGCAGATTGAGGGCGGAGTCACTCAGGGAGGCGGAGCCAACAGGATCCAAAACCCACGAAGAGCAAATCAACCTGCAGCATGCCCTCATACTCAACCAGGTGTGGAGCAGCAGACATTTTTACTCACAGAAAGCTGCTTTCTCTTTTCGTCCTGTAGATGGCGGCCTAACTCTTCATGTGACCGGTTTCTCCCTTTTACTTTAAAGTTTTATTAATATCAGCCTAGAATAGAAAAACGTCTCCATTAATGCAAACAAACATAAAAGTAGAACAAAATGTTTACTTTTCTATGTCAATAGTTTTAATTTTATTGTCGCTAATGTATTATTTAATTAAAATGCAACAAGAAATCTATCTGTGTTTCTACCTGGATAGTCGTTGCTATGGGAACAGCAGAAGCAGCTGCAGCAGCTGCATCGGCAGATGGAGACCCTGACTGTGCCCGTGTTACACAGCAGCGGCGGTGGTGGCGCTGCCTGCGGCTTGGGTGTCCACCGCCCGTTGTCCCGTGCGCAGTCGTCCCCGGCGTCCACCTCTCTCACCCTGCCTGAGAAACCGCTGAGTCTGACCGCTCAGGATCCCAGCAGCAAGCCACATTTTACCACTGGTTAGTCGGCCATGTCGAACATGTTTCTGTAACACCAGCCCAAATGCAGTTTGATTCTTTTGAGGGTCAAAAGAAGTAAACTGGGACAAAGACATTTTGAGGCATACCTTTCACTTCAAAATTGCATCTGCAGAGCTGAACTTGTAATTCAGCCACTGAATCATGGTTTTTAGAGCAGGGAAGCAACTAAAACCTGGTTGGACACCACTGGGTCAGGTACAATAGGTGATACTGGTTTTGATGGGAGCCTAAATTCCCACCTGAGGAATCTCAGCATTTGTCCCGATTGGCTTTTTCACTTTAGATCTCAACATTTGTCTGAAAATTCAAAGATTTCTCACTGTGTTTAAGTTTTTATGCATTTCTTTTTATAAATGTAGTTTTTGACCTTTATGCTTGCAGGTTTGGTGTACGACTCCCAAATGCTAAAGCACCAGTGTGCATGTGGAGATAACAGCAGTCACCCAGAGCATGCTGGGAGAATACAGAGCATCTGGTCCCGACTACAGGAGAGAGGCCTGAGAGGACAGTGTGAGGTACAACACACACAGACGCAGGCACACGCACACACACACATTCCTGTCTTGCTAGTAGGTGTCAGGGCGTCAGACTTCCATTTATTCTAGTGACTGCATGATGCCTAACCCTAACCATTACTAACCCTGACCTTAACTAAAACTTAACTCGCACCAGCCCTCTAACTAGTAGAGCCCAGTAGCATTGTAACAAAAGTTGGGACCAGGAAAAATGTTTTAACCTTTTAGGTTAAAAATGTGAGTTGGTCCTCGTGCAGTGTAGACAAGTAAACACACAACACGCTCGGGAATTCGGGGTCAAGCAGGTGTGAACGCTGATAGATCATTACCTGACTTTTATGGCTTTCCTTTAAAGGCCAAGTTCACCTAGAAACAGTTTCTTACTAAATGTGAAAATAGTCTTCTACCCCTATTATCTGCGTTAGCCGCCAATAGAAAGTAGACGGTAAAAGCCAGTGACATTTAACTCATTCACTGCCATTGAGTTTTTTACTGCGTGGACGTCGGACGAGCCCCCACACTGTGAGAAAAAACATCTCAGCTCTAAAGCCAATCTTCATCCACATACATCACACGTCACGTGATCAGGAAGCAGAAAATCCATGTGTTAGGAGATCATTTTGGGCCGCTGCTGTAAAAAAAAAGTGAGGCGCGAACCGGAAAAGCTTCTGCCGATCACAATTCAACAACGGATTATGAAAGAACAAATAACGCTCGATACGCGTGGATTCTTCCTGACGTGAGAGGTGAGTCTCCTCTCTGTTTTGGTAGTTTTGGCGTCGACATCATCCTATCGCGCAACGTTCTGTGACTCTTCAAAAACAGTAAAAACGCTGGCAGCGAAGGGCTTTTCTGATCAGGAAGCAGCCGGCAGTTAATGAGTTAAATGTCACATTGTCAAATTAGCATTTGAGGATTCACTCGACGCGGAAGGCTGTTGTTTATTTAGCATCCAGGAGAGAGCAGAGCATGTCACCGCTAGTAGAAGCTAACTGTTAGCATTAGCAACTCCACAACATGGCAGAACTCCAGGCTTGTGTTATTTTTAAGAGATAAAACATCAACGTTGCAAAGTAGAGTCGGTGGTAGTGTCGTGTTGCTGTTAGCCAATCAGAGGCGAGATGTCCGTATATCAGGAAATAAGACTCCATACCCCGCCGTCTTCTCACCTCTCCTCTGGCTCACTTCCAGTTCCTGAAACAGAAGCTTTATACTAGAGACCACCGCAAACATGTTGATAAAACAAGTGACCTTGATATTTAAAATAAATGATTAAGGTTTTTAGAAAACGTAAATGCATTTCCTTGGTTCATGTAGAGTATTCGTGGTCGTAAGGCCACTCTGGAGGAGCTGCAGTCAGTTCATACGGAACGCCACGTGTTGCTATATGGAACAAACCCGCTCAACAGGCTCAAACTGGACAACCGTAAGCTGGCTGGTAGGTTAAAGATGACTTCATGATGAATTAGATATAAAACAATCAGTGTGCCTCGTTTGTTCATGTTGTGTGTGTGTGTGTGTGTGTGTGTGTGTGTGTGTGTGTGTGTGTGTGTGTGTGTGTGTGTGTGTGTGTGTCCGTCCCAGGAATGCTGTCTCAGAGGTTCTTTGTGATGTTACCGTGTGGCGGTGTAGGGGTAAGGAAGAACTTTTATTCCACAGTTGGTGTTTTCATGATAGGTTGTATATCATTTCACCGTAGAGCGACAAAATTTAAAAAATGATAAGAAAGTCCGGATATCAGAGACAGCCGGTGTTGAACCCATGAGAAGTTAGACTGATGAGAACAACATGCTGACAGTTTCACTGTAAAAGCCAGATGGACATTTGTGCCAAATTGTGCAAAAATTAAAAAAAGAATAAAAAAAGCAGAATAGGATGGAAAATAAAAGAGAAATAAATGGCAACACTGAGTCACTTCAGGGCATGAATGGGTTTCTATTCTTATTTTAGTGTAAGAATTCATTAAATGTTACAAACTGATCATAATTACACACAGGAGATGTAGTTTTGTTACTGAAATTCAGTCAGTTTTCCTTTGATTGGCAGGTGGATAATGACACCATCTGGAATGAATCGCACACGTCTACGGCGTCACGCATGGCGGCAGGCAGCGTGGTCGAGCTGTCGTTTCGGGTGGCCAAAGGAGAGCTCAAGGTTAGAAACTAAACCCTCCTGTCTTAATATCAGACCCGGGTACCCCTTTACAACAAGGCTCCCGTTATAAATGGCTAATAACTTGTAATACAAACAGTTAACAGGTTATATTATTAATTAAGAACTTAATTAATGCATATTAAAGATTTATTAAAGATTTATAACTATAACTTATTGGTTAGCCATTTATATTGAGGGACTTCACTCTAAAGTGGTTCCCAGACCAGACACTGGTTTTACAAAAACTCCTCCACACCGTAGTTTAAGTTGTTGCAATAAGCGGAACCGGTGCAAACAGGATAGTTTAGTTGGCCTTTTACAGATATGACTTTCATAATGCTTGTTTTGCAGGAGCTTTAAGCAACATTTGTAAAAATATTCCTGTTAATAATTTCTCCATTTTCTGTCCAGAACGGCTTTGCTGTGGTCAGACCACCAGGACATCATGCCGAATCTTCTAATCCAATGTAAGTGTGTGTGATGCATGTGTGTGTGTGTGTGTGTGTGTGTGTGTGTGTGTGTGTGTGTGTGTGTCATACATGTACAGGTACATTTCATGAAGTCAGAATATCATAAAAAATCTATCCAATATGAGTTTCACTCTCTGAACCAAGTGACAGTGTGCTTTATTATATTATGATTTTTATTTAAAAAAAAAGGGTGGCTTGCCAACTCCGGGTCGGGGGAGAGGTCCTACCTCAAGTGGAGGGTCTTGTTCACGAGTGAGGGTAGGAGGGATCGGGAGATCGACAGGCGGATTGGTTCGGCGTCTGCAGTGATGCGGACGCTGAGCCGATCTGTCGTGAAGAGGGAGCTGAGCCAGAAAGCCAGGCTCTCGATTTACCGGTCGATCTACGTCCCAATCCTCACCTATGGTCATGAGCTTTGGGTAATGACCGAAAGAACGAGATTGCGGACACAAGCGGCCGAAATGAGTTTCCTCTGTAGGGTGGCCGGGCTCAGCCTTAGAGATAGGGTGAGGAGCTCGGACATTCAGGAGGGACTCGGAGTAGAACCGCCGCTCCTCTAGATCGAAAGGAGTCAGTTGAGGTGGTTTGGGCGTCTGGTCAGGATGCCTCCTGGACGCCTCCCCGGGGAGGTGTTTCGGGCATGTCCTGCCTGAAGGAGGCCCCCGGGTCGACCCAGGACACGTTGGAGAGGTTACATCTCCAATCTGGTCCGGGAACGCCTTGGGGTCCTGCCGGAGGAGCTGGTGGAGAAGGCCGGGGAGAGGACGGTCTGGAGCTCCCTAGTTGGGATGCTGCCCCCACGACCCGGACCCGGATAAGCGGAGGAAGACGACGACGACGATTTTTATAAAAGTGCCTGAACAAGGTCCAGTCGCCCAAACTTTTGCTTCTCTGTGGATAATTTTCATAAAACAATAGATGCTTTTTATTTTTAGTGATTTGTTCTGCACAAAGTTAAACTTTTCCTATTTTTGTTCGCTATGCATTCCCCCAAACTTTGCTGTTCAGGTGTTCTGCCTGCTGTTGCACATTGAAACGAGTCACACGAAGCCATGGCGGTATCTCCAGAAAGGTTCATATTTCGCTACAGCAGATTCACGCTGCAGCCACCGTGTCTTTTAAATGAACCCGTGACATTTCTGATCTGGGTCATTAAAAGAGATGATTTATTTGACCTGAAACCAGATCTGTTTGCGACCCACACCTGTGGCTGAGCGACTTTTCCTCCTGGTACTGAACTCTGTTATGAATATTTCAGGTTATTCTGAAATGATCCCGAACACAGATTTACATTTGACATTTACTGTGCCTTAGATATCTGCACGCTTCTGATCAACACAGTAAACCTTCACCTAGAGGCAATCATGTTCTATTCTGTTCTATTCAGCATGTTTTAGTTGTTTCCCTTCTTCAACACCTGACCCAATGGTTGAGCTACCAGTTCAGCCTCTCATCAAGCTCTGCTGAAGCCTGTAAGGCCTTCGGAGGCAGAGAAACTTCTAGAAAATGCAGGATTAAAAACATGTAGATGTAAATTTCAATAAAATAGGAAGCGCAGGAAAAGGCTTATCTTGCATCTTTCTGTCATCTTTGTTTATTAGGGGTTTCTGTTACTTCAACTCTGTGGCCATAGCTGCCAGGCAGCTCCAACAGAAGCTCAGCGTCAGCAAGATCCTCATTGTTGACTGGGTAAGACCTCCTCTTAGCCCGGGCCTCTTGTCACACTGGATACAAGCTTGATGCTAGTGTGTCATTGCTAATTATTTTGTTTCACGTCATTTAAATAATTAGGACGTTCACCACGGTAATGGCACCCAGGAAGTGTTTTACAGTGACGCCAGCGTTCTCTATATTTCACTTCATCGCTACGACGATGGAAATTTCTTCCCCGGAAGCGGATCACCGACTGAGGTGGGTGAAGTCTGGAAACATCTGGTTTTATTAGGTTTTTGCGGGAATAAAGAGCGACCTTTACCCAACTGCTGTGTTTAGGTTGGTTCTGGAGCCGGTGAGGGGTTTAACGTGAACGTGGCCTGGACAGGAGGACTAGACCCGCCCATGGGGGATGCAGAATATCTCGCTGCATTCAGGTAGGATCAAGTTTGATTTCTGCTATTACTTCATCACAGAATATGAATGTCATCCATCCATTCTCTCTCGCGAATCCAGGCTCGGGTCGCGGGGGCAGCAGCTTAAGGTTGGTTTATGCTTGACGCGTACGCGAGGTTCGCACGGTTCCGCACGGCAAAATTGCATCATTTTAACAACCACACCCCTCCGCCTCCGCACGGCCCAAACTTTCCGCACCGCGCACCTAGGAAATTTTCTAACAACGCCGACGGTCGGACACGGAAAAACATGGCGGACTGGCAAGAACTAGCATGGTAGAGGTTCGTAAATACAGACATTTGTATGATTCAGCTCTCAGAGATCACAGTGATCAACATGTTGTTAATAATTCTTGGAGAGAAATAGCTCGCACTGTCGGAAAAGACGAGGACGCTGTTAAAAAAATGCTGGAATACCATGTTGTAAACAACAGTAATTTTTACTTCTACTATGGTGTAGTGTTGGATGCATGCCGTAGAGCTCCATGCTGCCCCCTACAGTTTGGGAGAATATTGGCTCACCGCAGAGACGAGCCGCATGAACCATAAACGCTGCAAGTTGTGAAGCGCGTTCCATCCGCGAGCCGCATCACCAAGCGGAAAGTGAATGCGTCAAGCATAAACCAAGCTGTAGGCAGAGAGGCCCAGCATGTCTGGACTTTCACCGGATGCGTAAGCATCGTGTTACGTTCGTGAAGCATAGTAAGCAGCTATGTTTCCATGGGGCGAGATGCATCCCATCCCGATATGGTAAGCCTAAGGGATCTGTGAAACGCCACTTTCTTACATGCCCAGTTAAAAAAGGCATTAAAATTTATCTTTATTAACTTCTAATGCTGAAAGATATGGCAGAAAAATCTCCACAACACTGTAATTTACGCAGCTTTTTTGGTGAGAACGCTGTAAAAATCAGCATATTTTTGGGTTATTGAATGCAACTTTATACATCACACTGCCCTTTTCTCAATGCGTTCCCAAGCACATACAAAATGACACTCTGACAGCACAAAACGTTGTGTCTTTAATCTATAATTATAGATTTAAACGCCTTGGACATGTTCAAATGTGGCCATTCACTGAGCCCTTAGGCTTGCCCTATTCCAGAAGAGTAGGTGTTGCATCGCACAACTAATTTTGTGCTTTAGGTCTATTCTTTTTCATGCTACGCTTTCACAATGTGTCAGCTATTCTGATCGGGCCAGACAGGAAATCAAACACTGGATGTAAAACTTTCAAAGATAAAAGATGTGCTGATTTTCATTTGCTAGACTAGTGAAAAAAAAGCACCATTACCTCTGCAACCTTCATAGTAGGGGTGTAACAATATCTAAATCTCACGATACGATAATGTCGCGATATGAACCTCATGATACGACATGTATTGTGATACTGTGGGTATGCTCACAATAATAAGACTCGCAACATAAAATACTTAGACTGGTCATTGGTACATTTGTCATTAACTTTATCATCATTATGACATTTTGAATAGCCTGAAAAGCCATAAAGTGCAAAATTCAAGTAACAACTCAATACACATTTACAAAAGAAATGGCAACACAGGTACAGAATAAACAGTAAATATAAAGGCATTATTAATCAGCCCATTCAATAAATAAAAATACCCAGGCACTAAAACTACCGGGCTGTGTGGACTGCACTTGGTGAACTGGCCAATGACGCGGAAGCAAAGGATCATGGTCTATGTAGTTTACTTTGCTATGCTCCTGTGGAGCAGACTGAAAAGTGTTATTTTTACCTTAAAGGGACTTTACGGACTTTTGAATTTTTATGCTCGTGATCGCCCCCTCAGGCCAAAAGCGTAACGGCAGCTTCAATAGTAGGCTCGTGCACGAGGCGCGCATGCTGTACGTGCACACTCCTTAATGAAAATAACACCTGAGACAGTCCCTTGTGTGTGTGTGTGTGTGTGTGTGTGTGTGTGTGTGTGTGTGTGTGTGTGGGGCCCGGAAGACAGAGGACAGGAGAACGCGCAGCTAATTAATTAAATAATTTGGTTCTGTAGCTTTCTCTTCAGCACAGCCGACAAAGGTTTATGATGGGTCAGTCCTCCTGCATGCTCAGATCATTCCCTTCCCTTGCTTGAAAAATTGTTCCAAAATGAAAGTTGAACCCACATCTTTTTTATCTGTGAATTCAATGCCGTTCGGCGAGTCTCAAATAAAAATTTGGGCATCTTACTGTAAAAAAAATATACCATTAATGTAAAAAAGAAACTCTAAATAAACTATGTTCACATCCAGAATCAAACCCAGGTCTTCTGCATGGGAGTCAGACGTTTTACTAGGTGAGCTACAGTGCCAGTGATGTCATTTGTATCTGTAATATTTATATCCTTGATGACAGCTGAAACAACGTTCAAAGAACGGTTCGAAGCGAAAATGGCTATTTTGTTGCTAATTTGCAGGAAATATCTAGAAGAAAGTTCTACAGAAAGTAGCTAAGGGTCCTCAGAAATGTAGCTAGCTTTGTCACTAGGCGTTAGGAACAGCTACAAAGTGGCACTACCTCTCTCTCTGCTGCTAAATCTACTGATAGCAAAAGCTACGAGCGATGCCTGAGCGTGAACGCGCATGAAGCAGCCTGCTCGACCCGAGCATCTCTCTTTTTCGGTGATTTTACAGAAAAACAGGCAATCACAGTAAAAATGCCAGGGCTCATTCTACAGGACCAGGGTATTACAGGAGAATGTATGAAGAAGACATTTATTATTTCTATACATGTTTTGGCTGTCAAACTTCCATAATGCCCCTTTAAGACGTGCTGTACAATATTGTGACAAGACCACGATGATATTGTCGCCCTTTTACTACGGCGATATCGCGATATTGCCAATATTGTTACAGCCCTACTTTGTAGTAAAAACACAGAAAATAAACCACAGTCCTTTTGGGACACATGCAGCCATCTTTCTCCTTGATTCTGATCACACAAACTGACAAAATCATGTGTGATCTCGCATTTCTCTGGCTTTTGCATCTGAAACCCTCCCAAGGGCCACACTACTGATGTCGCAGGAAAATGTATCTATCACATTAGAGCCGCTTACACATCCTATGGAAATCCCAGGTGACTTTTTCGTCATTTTTCAGATAATTTGCATCTGATTATCTCACAGAACCCTCCCTACACACTGAGATAAAGAGCAAAATAAGCTACTTGATGTATTTCGTGTTTAGATATCCTTCGGAGTGCCTCATTTCTGCGGTATTAATTGAGAGCAGCTGGTGATTTAGAATGAGGTATGTAAAATCTGGTGAATCAAAATCAACCAAGTTTAGAGCAAAGTTTATTTTGCTCATTCTTCCATTATAGTTTTCACAATCCGTGTCCAGGTTTTATTGATCAGCACAACAAAATGAGCAGATCTTTAATCAGGCAATTTCCTCCATTTCCTGCATGTCGAGCCACAACAAACACGCTGGAGCTGATCACAGGCTCGGCTCCTCTCTCCCTCTGACGTACTTCTTGCGCAATTAATAATCTTTGTCATTTGGAGCGCATGTGTCTGGCGTTCCCTGTTTCCATTAACCTCAGAGGTTTTACAGTAAATGCTCTCTGGGTTTTGTGTTTGACAGACTGCGCACTGTTACTTCCTGATGGTGGGTTGGATAATTGTTATTGGTGGGTGTTTAGCACCAATAAAGTTTCAGTCGTGTGGGCTTTCTGGTCGTCTGCTGCATCAAACCTCAAAGAAAGTACTTGTTTTTATGGAAAAAGGCTGCAGACGTCAGGAGGGGAAACTGCACACGTGCATGCTTATTTTCTTGTGCACAAATACAAATAAAAACATGGGCAATAATCCTCACAAAACAAGCTGTGAGTTTCTGTATTCACTTATCCTCTGGTGTTGCATCAGTGACCTTATCTACTTTTAGATTATTTCTGCTGTGTGCTTTTGGTAAAAAAACTGATTCTCTGTTCTGGAGGGATCAGCTCTACGAGTATGACTTTGACCTTTGAACTTTCCTTAGAGCAAAACAGCAGAATAGAGATTTCCTTGTGATAAGAACAAGCGTGTGCACGTGTGTCTAAGGCTGAGCAGATCACTATTGCAGCAGTGACATGCACAATTTTAGGACCTGGTAAAAAAAAAGAATGACCCCAGCTCGTTGGGATTGATACGTTCTTTAGCATTTTGTATACAAGCAGGGAAAAAGTCAATAGTATTTCTGTAGTATGTAATAAATTATTGTGTTTAGAGGAAATTTGAGTTAATTTATTTTCTACTTGTTCAGTTTTGGCTGGTTTGTCCAAAGTACATAGTACTCAGTTAGAAGTTTATTAAAGGGACTTTACGGACTTTTGAATTTTTATGCTTGTGATTGCCCCCTCAGGCCAAAAGCGTAACGGCAGCTTCAATAGTAGGCTCGTGCACGAGGCGCGCATGCTGTATGTGCACACTCCTTAACGAAAATAACAGCTGAGACAGTCCTGTGTGTGTGTGTGTGTGTGTGTGTGTGTGTGTGTGTGTGTGTGTGTGTGTGTGTGTTTGTGTGTGTGTGTGGCCCGGAGGACAGAGGACAGGAGAACGCGCAGCTAATTAATTAAATAATTTGGTTCTGTATCTTTCTCTTGAGCACAGCCGACAAAGGTTTATGATGGGTCAGTCCTCCTGCATGCTCAGATCATTCCCTTCCCTTGCTTGAAAAATTGTTCCAAAATGAAAGTTGAACCCACATCTTTTTCATCTGTGAATTCAATGCTGTTCGGCGAGTCTCAAATAAAAATTTGGATATCTTACTGTAAAAAAATATACCATTAATGTAAAAAATAAACTCTAACAAAACCATATTAACTCAGAGAATCAAACCCAGGTCTTCTGTACGGGAGTCTGTCGTCTTACTAAGTGAGCTAAAGCACCTGTAACGTCTTTTGTATCTGTAACATTTATATCCTTGATGACAGCTGCAACAACATTCAAAGAATGGTTCGGGGCGAAAATGGCTATTTTGTTACTAATTTGCAGGAAATATCTAGAAGAAAGTAGCTAAGGGTCCTCAGAAATGTAGCTAGGTTCATCACTAGGTGTTAGGAACAGTGACAAAGTCGCTGAGTTGGTACTACCTCTCTCGCTGCTGCTAAAGCTACGGATAGCAAACGCTACGGGCTATGCCTGAGCGTGAACGCGCATGAAGCATTCTGCTCGACCCGAGCATCTCTCTTTTTCTGTGATTTTACAGAAAAACAGGCAATCACAGTAAAAATGCCAGGGCTCATTCTACAGGACCAGGACATTGCAGGAGAATGTATGAAGAAGACATTTATTATTTCTATACACGTTTTGGCTGTCAAAATTCCATAATGCCCCTTTAAATGAGAAATGAAAAATAATTGCACAGAAAATATCTAGGAAGTAATATTATAATTAAAACTGGTTGACTTTAAGAAAACGAGCTTGATCTGGCCACGCCCACCCATCCCTACTCAGGCTGCTATAGGCTGAGAAGCTCTGATATCTGGGAGGGGCTCATAGTAGAGATGCTGGAAGAGCAGCTTGTAAATAGCTTGTTTTTCACACAGTCACACTCTGACAGAAATGGATGGATGGTTTTTTTTCATGTTTTGAGTGTTTATAGAGGCAGTAGAGACCCACATAGCAGCATAAAAAGCCAAGCCACCTTTATTTGTATAGGGCCTTACAACAGTATAAAACCGACCAAAGTGCTTTACAGAACTTAAAACATTAAAAACAATACACAACATAAAAAGCATAACAACTAAAGCTTAAGAGCTAACACTCATGCTGAGTTAAAAGCCAAATCATAAAAATGGGTTTTCGAAAGAGATTTAAAACCAGACGGTGAAGAGGCCGACCTAATGCTCAGAGGCAGTGCATTCCAGATCCTAGGGGCCACTTCAGGAAAAGCCCTGTCACCTCTGAGCTTGCGTTTTGATTTTGGGACTTCCAGGAGCATCCTATGAGCCAACCTCAGATACCATGCAGTGGAGTAAAATACCAGAAGCTCGGGGAGGTAATCTGGAGCAAGGCCATGCAAAGATTTAAAAGCCCATAAAAGTACCTTGTACTGGATTCTAAAACGATCAGGCAACCAGTGCAGTGAGGGCAAGACAGGAGCAACGTCCTCCATCTTTTTCATCCCAGTGAGCAGACGTGCAGCAGCATTCTGCACTAACATAAGACGCGAGAAGTGGGATTGCGAAACACAGAATTTACAAGATCCTTCGAACCGTTCTTCTTCTCACCCTTCACCTAAGACCAATTTGCCATGGGAGACCCTACCAGGGGCACTAAGTGCCCCAGACAACATAGCTCCTAGGATCATTAGGGCACTCAAACTCCTCCACCACGATAAGGTGACGGTTCGAAGGATCTTTCATGGCGGTTAAAACGAAGAGTCGGAGTACCCGGCCCGGAGGGTTACCGGGGTCCCACCCTGGAGCCAGGCCTGGGGTTGGGGCCCGTGAGCGAGCGCCTGGTGGCCGGGCTTTCGCCCATGGGGCCCGGCCGGGCCCAGCCCGAACCGGATACATGGGCTCGTCCAACTGTGGACCCACCACCCGCAGGAGGAACATGAAGGGTCCGGTGCAATGCGAATCGGGTGGCAGACCAAGGCGGGAGCCTTGGCGGTCCAATCCCCGGACAAGAAAACTAGTTTTTGGGACATGGAACGTCACCTCGCTGGCGGGGAAGGAGCCGGAGCTTGTGGCAGAGGTTGAGCGGTACCGGCTAGATATAGTCGGACTCACCTCGACACATTGCATTGGCTCTGGAACCCGAGACCTGGAGAGGGGTTGGACACTCTACTTTGCTGGAGTTGCTCCGGGTGAGAGGCGGAGGGCTGGGGTTGGCTTTTTGTTAGCCCCGAGACTCTCTGCCTGTGTGTTGGGGTTTACCCCGGGGGACAAGAGGGTAGCTTCCTTGCGCCTTCGGGTCGGGGAACGGGTCCTGACTGTTGTTTGTGCTTATGGGCCAAATATCAGTTCAGAGTACCCACCCTTTTTGGAGTCCCTGGGACGAGTGCTAGATAGTGCTCCATCAGGGGACTCCATTGTCCTGCTGGGGGACTTCAATGCTCACGTGGGCAATGACAGCTTGACCTGGAGGGGTGTGATTGGGAGGAACGGCCCACCTAATCTGAACTCGAGCGGTGTTTTGTTATTGGACTTCTGTGCAAGCCGCAGTTTGGCCATAACGAACACCATGTTCGAACATAAGGATGCCCACCGGTACACTTGGTACCAGGGCAGCCTAGGTCACAGGTCGATGATAGATTTTGTAGTCGTATCATCTGACCTGCGGCCGTATGTTTTGGACACCCGAGTGAAGAGAGGGGCGGAGCTGTCAACTGATCACCACCTGGTGGTGAGTTGGATCAGATGGCAAGGGAACATGCCGCGTAGACCTGGCAGACCCAAACGCATAGTGAGGGTCTGCTGGGAACGCCTGGCAGAAGAACCTGTCAAGACGGTCTTCAACTCCCACCTCCGGCAGAGCTTTGACCACGTCCCGAGAGCAGTGGGGGACATTGAGTCCGAGTGGGCCTTGTTCCACTCTGCGATTGTCGAGGCGGCTGTTGCTAGCTGTGGTCGTAAGGTGGCCGGTGCCAGTCGTGGTGGCAACCCCCGTACCCGCTGGTGGACACCAGAGGTTCGGGGAGCCGTCAGGCTGAAGAAGGAGGCCTACAGGGCGTGGCTGGTCTGTGGGTCTCCGGAGGCAGCAGACAGGTACCGGATAGCCAAGCGGGGTGCAGCAGTGGCAGTTGCCGAGGCAAAATCTCGGGCGTGGGAGGAGTTTGGTGAGGCCATGGAGAAAGACTATCGATCGGCTCCAAAGAGGTTCTGGCAAACTGTCCGGCGCCTCAGGAGAGGAAGGCAGCAACTCGCTCACACTGTTTACAGTGGGGATGGGGAGCTGCTGACGTCAACTGAGGCTATAGTCGGACGGTGGAAGGAATACTTTGAGGAGCTCCTCAATCCCACCAATGCGCATTCCGAGGAGGAACCAGAGCTGGGAGGCCTGGGGATGGACTGTCCGATCTCGGGGGCAGAAGTTGCTGAGGTAGTCAAACAACTACACAGCGGCGGAGCCCCGGGGGCAGATGAGGTTCGTCCTGGGTATCTCAAGGCTATGGATGTTGTAGGGCTGTCATGGTTGACACGTCTCTACAACATTGCGTGGTCATCGGGGGCAGTTCCTAGGGAGTGGCAGACCGGGGTGGTGGTCCCCATCTTTAAGAAGGGTGACCTGAGGGTGTGTTCCAACTATAGGGGGATCACACTCCTCAGCCTCCCTGGAAAGGTCTACGCCAAGGTACTGGAGAGGAGGGTCCGATCGATAGTTGAATCTCAGATAGAGGAGGAGCAATGTGGTTTTCGTCCTGGCCGTGGAACTGTGGACCAGCTCTATACCCTTGCAAGGGTGATGGAGGGGGCATGGGAGTTTGCCCAACCAATCCACATGTGCTTTGTGGATTTGGAGAAGGCTTATGACCGTGTCCCCAGGGGCACCCTGTGGGGGACGCTCCAGGAGTATGGGGTGGGTGGCTTTCTGTTAAGGGCCATTCAGTCCCTTTACCAGAGGAGCGTGAGTTTGGTCCGCATAGCCGGTAGTAAGTCGGACCTGTTCCCAGTGAGGGTTGGACTCCGCCAGGGCTGCCCTTTGTCACCGGTTCTGTTCATCACTTTTATGGACAGAATTTCTAGACGCAGCCGTGGTGTGGAGTGTGTCGAGTTTGGTAGCAGGAGAATCTCGTCTCTGCTTTTTGCGGATGATGTGGTCCTCCTAGCTTCATCCAGCTCTGACCTTCAGCTCTTGCTGGGTAGGTTCGCGGCCGAATGTGAAGCGGCTGGGATGAGGATCAGCACCTCCAAATCTGAGACCATGGTTCTCGACCGGAAAAGGGTGGCTTGCCACCTCCGGGTCGGGGGAGAGGTCCTACCTCAAGTGAAGGAGTTTAAGTATCTCGGGGTCTTGTTCACGAGTGAGGGTAGGAGGGATCGGGAGATCGACAGGCGGATTGGTTCGGCGTCTGCAGTGATGCGGACGCTGAGCCGATCTGTCGTGGGGAAGAGGGAGCTGAGCCAGAAAGCCAGGCTCTCGATTTACCGGTCGATCTACGTCCCAATCCTCACCTATGGTCATGAGCTTTGGGTAATGACCGAAAGAACGAGATCGCGGATACAAGCGGCCGAAATGAGTTTCCTCCGTAGGGTGGCCGGGCTCAGCCTTAGAGATAGGGTGAGGAGCTCGGACATTCGGGAGGGACTCGGAGTAGAACCGCTGCTCCTCCGGATCGAAAGGAGCCAGTTGAGGTGGTTTGGGCATCTGGTCAGGATGCCTCCTGGACGCCTCCCCGGGGAGGTGTTTCGGGCATGTCCTGCCGGCAGAAGGCCCCCAGGTCGACCCAGGACACGTTGGAGAGGTTACATCTCCAATCTGGTCCGGGAACGCCTTGGGGTCCTGCCGGAGGAGCTGGTGGATAAGGCCGGGGAGAGAACGGCCTGGAGCTCCCTAATTGGTATGCTGCCCCCGCGACCCGGACCCGGATAAGCGGAGGAAGACGACGAAGACGAAGAATTTACAAGGAATTACAGTAATCAAGCCTTGATGTAATAAAAGCACGAATTACCTTTTCAAAAGAATTTTTTGACTGCAAGTAATTTACCTTGGCAACCCTTTATTAAAAACTAGATTTAGTCACCGCACTGATCTGCCTGTCCAAGGCAAGATCCCCATTCAGTACAACACCCAGGGAAGTCTCACCCAGTTTCAAGAATGGGACGAGCTGACCGAGGTCTACTGTGCCCACCCTAGACAAAGTACTTGGACCAAAAACTACAACCTCTGTTTTTTTATCCTTAAAAAGAAAGCAGTGAGATAACATCCATTTCCTAACCTAAACAAGACAATCTAAAAGAGACTGCAAAGCATGATTGTGGCCCCTCTTAAAAGGCACGTATACCTGGGTATCATCTGCATAGCAGCAAAAATGACACCCATGTTTCTTAAAAATCGAACCAAGAGGTAGCAGATACAAAGAAAACAACAGTGGGCCCAACACAGAACCCTGGGGAACCCCACAAGAGAATGAAGCATTAGAGGAAGTAAAATCCCCCAATGAAACGCGGAAGGTTCTGTCAGCCAGGTACGACACAAACCAATCCCGCGCGACCCCAAAGCAACAGCAAAAAGCAAAGCAAAAGGTTCACAAACAAATGCTACCTACATTTATTATATTTGGCCACATATTGTCATTCTTTTATCTTAGGTGTGGATGCATTTAAAAATGTCACTGTTCTGCTAGGAGGTTCCAGGGTTTTAGGTCTGAATGTTTTTTTCTTATGTCGTCTTCTGCTTATCTGTGTTTTGCGGGGGCCACATCCCTACCTGGAAGACTCGGATCATCCAGTTACCAGCCACCTTCACCAGCACCTCTGGTGTTCCCTGATCAGCCTAGAGAACTAGTTCCTGCAGCATGACCTGGGTCTACCAGGAGGCTTCTTACTTTCAGGACATTCCCAAAACATCCCCTCTTGGGAGGTGTACTTATAAAATGCTTGTAATTGTTTGAATTGGAGGAGCGACAGCTCTTCTCCAAGCCTCTCCCAGATATCCGAGTTCCATATCTCTAAGGGTTGACCCAGCCACCTCGCGGAATAAGCAAAGTTCTCAGCTGAAGATGAATGGTAGTAGGAAGACTCCTTATCTAGTAACTTTCCTGCTTTTTCAGTTTCCAGACTTATTTTTTATTTTTTAGACCAACCCACTTGCCACATCAGACTAACAGGAGCTAATTTATCTGATGCAACAATGAAACCAATCTGCACAGAAGATGGATTGAAATAGAGAGACAGGAGTATAGATGGTGGGAGGTTAGCATCGATCAAAGCCAGACTGTCAATAAAACGACTTTATGGTTACATGGTAAGCATCTTGGCCACCTGGAAGCCTGATTTGTTTCAGTTTCAGTCGTGAAGATGATTTATAAAAGCCAAATTTTTTCATAAGGAAAAAGAAGGTGGAGAAAAGACTTTGAGTCTCGAGTCCTGAAGTCCCCCCACCATCTCACCACCCTAGTTTGAGCAATGCCCGCCGGCTTTGTAGCCAATAAAGTTTTCAAACATTTTGTGGTCTGCCTGAAAAACAAGATCTACAGGCTGTTTAATAGAATGTATTTTATGGGTAAAAGTTTAAGCTTTTGAGAGGGTGCTTTGTTGCTTTTTCACCTTATCCTTCAAACCCCCCCCCCCCCCCCTTCTTATTTTCCATCACCCCAAGCCTCACCACAATCCAGCACACGCACATTCCCTCTCTTCCTGTCCTCCCCTGATTGATCTTTAATAAGCTTCTTCTTTCCATTAGGATGGGATGGGGGGGCTGTGGTAATTTTTATGGGCCTACAGGGGAGGTGGGGTTTGATTTAGCAGCTAAATGCTGTTTGTGGGGATTAGAAAGGTGCACGCATGCTCTTTTTTGACCATCGGATACTTTTTGTAATCATTCAAAACTTATCTTTTTTTTTACCCAAATGGATTTTTTTCCCATTTTTATGCCTTTGCATTGATGCGTGGATAAAGCAATTTTTAATATTTTTATGCTAATTCATGAATTTTCCATCCCTGTGTGTCCTCATTCTTGTCTGCAAGCTCATGTTGTCGTTTTGCATGTGGTCCCAATAGCAGAATGTGTGTGTGTGCCTTTATGAGGGGGAGGTCGGTCTCTAAAGTCCCAAGGCAGAATAATGAAAGTAAATGGATCCCAGATGGAGTGTTTTTCCTCTTTTCTCTGCATTCTGTGACGTGAGGAGAGTGACAAGCCTCTAATTGGAAACAGGCCGGCACGCCACGGCTTTGAACTCCGCCGACGGCTCGGAGTTCCATATTCAGTCCACTCCCCACCCCTGAACGGCAAATCTCTCCTCCTAACAATAAGAGCATTAAGGAAATATGCATTTGCTTGGAGTCCAACAACAGTGTGCATGACTTTGTCAGGCAGACCTGTCTCGTTTGAGACGCAGCAGCCCCTCCGACAGAGAAACAATAGTCCTTTGTCAACGCAGTTGGAGCTGCTGAGTGTCGGATCTGCTAAAGCTTGGTTTCACTTGTCAACTTAATGACTTTTTTGGGGGATTGGATCGTAAATATTTTTGTATTTGTCCATTTCATAAACGCTCAGCTTTGTTTCAAAAGAGCCATTTTTCACAGAAAATATGGACAACTAGAAGAAAAAAAGTTTATAATGAAGCTTATTTTTCAAGTTTATGCTGACCTTT
This sequence comes from Nothobranchius furzeri, assembly GCF_043380555.1. Lineage (NCBI taxonomy): Eukaryota > Metazoa > Chordata > Actinopteri > Cyprinodontiformes > Nothobranchiidae > Nothobranchius > Nothobranchius furzeri. Next base: position 51,056,610 of record NC_091755.1, on the reverse strand, counting down.
GAATCTAGTTTGTTAAGGATAGCTTGAAACCAGGGGTGGTTCAAGGAGGGGTGGCAGGGTGGGCAAGTGCCACCCTGCCACCCCCCAGAACCACCCTGGCTTAAAACAAACTATTGTGTTTTCTTTAGGTTAGGCTTTGGAGAAGCCAGTAAAATATCTTATTTGTCTTTAAACAGGTTCATTCTGGAATGTTTGGCCTTTCCATTCAGCTTTGTTAAGAGGCAAATTCTCTTTTAATTGCAAACTTTATACTTTTGAAGAGGGTCTAGTCTGCTTCTTTTTTCAGTGAGGTGAGCTAGCTTATTTCTTACAACACACGCACACAAATTTTCAGTTAATTAAACTGTATGTAAACCAAGGTCACGTGGGACTTATAGTTTGTCAAGAATACAAACAAACTGGGACAAAACTGCAAACATGTTTTATTTGTGTCTCATTTTGTTTGCATTTTGACTGCCAGCCCCTGCCAATGATGCCCCACATTTCACAAACTTTCTGATTTCCAGGAAATTGAAATTTGAAGTACTTAGAATAGGTTGGAAACAAATTTCTTATGTGACAGCCCTGTCACTTTTTTGCCAAGAAATTTGAGTTGAGAAGTTGAGAAGCATGCTCAACATATCCAGGACCTAAGACCAAGGCTTTGAGACCAATAGGATGTAGTTACTTTCTTTAATTAGACTTTTGTCTATGTGAGATGACGGAAGTTCAGAGGCCTCATATAACACACCCTAAATTTGCATATCAGGGTGAAAACAAAAGTCTTGTGGTTGTTCCTATACATGAGAGGTTTTCTGTAACATTAACAGACTTGAAAATGTCTTTTTTAACCCTTCCAACCCGAGCGCCCCCCAGTTGGGGGGCAAATAGTTTCACAAGAGCTGTCATGCCACAAAACTCCCCCAAAAATCAATTAAATATTGTCAACCAGACAAAATGAGACCAAAAGTAATCAAATAGACCTTGTGGTTCCAGAAATATTCTCATTTAATTATGAATCTGTCATTTTCGAGAATATTGCTCAAAAAGAGGCCTAGGGCCTTAAAAGGTGCATTCTTGCAGTGACAGTGACAATGGTATTTGCGTGTGTCCCTGCAGGTCTGTGGTGATGCCCATTGCTCAGGAGTTCTCCCCAGATGTGGTTCTGGTGTCAGCTGGCTTCGATGCAGCTGAGGGGAACCCCGCCCCTCTGGGAGGTTATAAGGTCTCCGCCAAATGTAAGTACACTTCTCTAATGGAAGCTTTTCTTGTTCAGCTAGAGACACAAAGAAACATTGATGTGGTCCTAAACTGAGACAAGAACTTTCTGGAGAATATGTCAAGCATGAGCCAAAGAGCGGGACTGTGTGTTCGTAGTGCCTTTGTTGATGTGAGATGATATAAAATGTAGTTTTTTACAGTTTATTGTACATTATTGTGGTGTAACTTTTGCAATAAATAATTTGTAAAACATTATTTTTACTGCTTTCATCGTGAGTCCTTAATATTTCTGTGCATTTGCGCCGCAGGTTTTGGTTTCCTCACCCGCCAGCTGATGTCTCTAGCTGGAGGTCGCCTGGTTTTGGCTCTCGAGGGAGGTCATGACCTTACGGCAATCTGCGATGCATCCGAAGCCTGTGTCAGCGCCCTTCTAGGCATACAGGTATTATCATCTTTTTATCCAACGATTATCTCTTCAACAAGGGAAAAATGTGAGACTTTTTCCTTTGCTGTTTGTGACTCGAAGGACCAAATGTCAGAAGATGCCCTGCTCCAAAAACCCAACGCCAACGCAGTCCGCTCTCTGCAGACCGTCATACAGATCCAGAGTGAGTAAAAGTACATCGTCTTTGGATCTTCTCTGTCTTTTGTTTGTTTTTTATCATATGTACATGTGTTGTAGGTCAGTACTGGCAGAGTGTGAAGGCCAACAGGGCAGCAGTGGAACTGCCCTACCTGTCAGATCCAAGTAAAGACTGTGAGGAAACAGACGCTGTCAATGCGCTGGCCTCTCTGTCTGTAGGAGTCATGTCCAACAAGAGGTACACACACACCTTCATGAATGAAGGCTCTCTTCCACACACACAGCCAGAAAAGCTTTCTGATTATTCTAACAAAACCCTAACCCTAAAAGTGTTTGGTTTTTTTCCCTTCAGTGTCGCTGAAGAGCAAATGGATCTCGACAGCGACTCCATGTAGGAAAATCCAGCCAATCACCTCACAGAGTTCAGGAAGCGTTCCCCCACCAGCCTCGGGTGTCTGCGCTGTTCGAATGCACGCAAAGGGGACTTTTTTTGCGTCGCCATTGAGCCTCACCCACTTGCCTTATTTACACACAGCTCACCAGCCAATGCCGACACAAGCGCCTCCTTTCTGGTAACCACTTGGCTGAAGAAGCCAGCAGCTGGGAAACCTCCGGAAAACCTCACCAAAGAGACATAGACAAGTTTCTTTTGAGTGACTTTTCACGTCTTTGGACAGACATGCAAATACAGCGGTGTTTGTTTGTTCCATTGTTCATTTGCAAGTTCAAGCAGTCAATCGTTCATCTGTTTGTTCATTTGATCACTCAGTTGTTCAACGGTCATAAGTTCAATCAATCAGTCATTCCTTCATAAGTTCAATTAGTCATTTATTTGTTCAATCGATCGTTTGTAAGATTCATCAGCCATTTGTTAATTCGCTCGAATAGATCATTCGTTCTTTCTGAAGTTTGAGTGACTGATCGAGTGTTAGTTCGTTCATAAGTTGTATTCATTTGTTAGTTTCTTCATTAGATCAGTTTGAGCTTGAACTTTTGATCGTTCATTTGCTCGATCAGTCGTTCGAAAGAAATCCATTCTTCGTTGGATTTGTCATTTGCTTCTTTGTTCGATATTTTGAGTTTGATTGACTGATCATTCATAAGTTCAGTCAGTGATTTGATTTTTAGTTCAAGCAACCGCTCATTTGTAAGTTCAATCGATCGATCGTTTGTAAGTTCGACTGTTTGGTCATTCGTTCATTCGTTTGTGCTCCAACTCTGATTCTCTCTCTCTGTTCCAGCAGCCTTAACTTTGCCTTACTTAATGTTTTAGGGAGATGAAACTGTGGAAAAAGTCATTTTTTTTACTTTTGCGATATATGAAGCAAACTTTGACCAAACAAGATTTAAACCTGGTTTACTGTGTAACATCAAATGAGAGCTTAATGTATAAAATGCAATAATACCGCCAAGTGGAACTGACCACGTCTTAAAGGAAGTAACGAGAGATCGTCTGCTTTGATGCTGCGTAACCACTAGAAGACAACAAAGAACTTTTTTTTGGGGGGGGGGGGGGACTAAATGAAGACACAAAACAGACAAACTGTGGTTTTGTACAAACAAAAGACAATTGTCTTTTCTTTATTGCACTGTTCGTTCCATAATGTGAACCATAAGAAATTCCAAACCTCTGGGATGAGACAATTCCTCTTAGTAGACCATTCAACAGGTTTTCACAGAGCTGGATTAAGTCGTGTTGACTGTGTTTTTACCAGGTTTGATCGGAGACATTTTATTAAATCTGCCTTGTTCTTCACACGTAAGCTGACATACTGTAGCATCGAATTTCCTACAGATGACACCTGAAAAGTAGTCGTGATTCATGTCACGTTTGGTTTTTCTCTGCTGTTTTTTACTTTTGAGGATTTCACACACAGCAAAAACATTTTTTATACATGTACAAAGCTATAATGAACCTTTCTTTTACCACTAGTATTGAAGACTGTGTATTAACGTTTGTTTTTATGACTAAAGGAGTGATTGTTCCACCCTGACGCCACTGAGGACCATCGTATTGTTTACTAGCAATACTGTTATGCACTTATTAGACACCACCCAAAGAAATCTGCCTTATATGAGCAAGGAAAGTGGAGTTTTACTGAATAGACACGAGAACAGGAACTTGGAACTCTAACCTGTGGATTTACTTGATGACATCACTCATCAGACTGTTTTTGCGTGAGTACAATGACCTGATTTGGTCTGAATGTTGTTGTTTTTTTTTTTCCAGCATCTTAAAAATAAACTCAGAGGTGTTTTGATTGATCTTTTGGTAATTTTTGAGAACATTTGCTGGATTTATTTCTTTAACTACGTGAGGTGATTTTACAGAATTTTTACTTTCTGGCGACTCTACTTTGTGATCTTTTACTTCCATCCTTTTGAGGCGTGATCTCACTGCATCGGGGCATTTCAGAGCTCTGCATTCCAGAAGTACCTTTTTTTTAGTTATTTTGATTGTTGTGTGGCAGAATAGAGATTGTCGGTCTTTGTTTTACGTGTTTGACCACTTTTGAATGACCATTGCTAAGATTCCTGTGCATGAGTTTGAAAAATAAAAAGCAAGAAAAGTACAAACCTCTTTTACTGTAGGATTCAGGACACTAAACACACCTGAAACAAACTAAAACTTTGATTTTACTGGTTTATTTTACTCCTTTCATGAGTTTCCTCTGAAAAAAAAGACCTCCCTTCAGTTCTTCATAGATTTTCTGAATGATAATCAACTTTTTAGTATTTTTTTTTACTTTTCTTATTATAAAGCAATATTTTTTTTTGATCTGAGGCAACTGCAGAAGCAAAAGACATTTCATATTTCAGCTCTTATGTTTTTGCAGAGCAGATGTGTCTGAGAAGAATAAACAAGTTAGTTTTCTGTGATGTAATTCTCATTTGCATTTTTTGAGTAGAATAGAAAAAACCTGCTGCATTTGTCTTATCCAGCGTGATCCATGAAGTAAAGTAAGACTGGATGTGTGCGGGAGAGCATCGGTGGTTGCACGTGCACTTCCTGTCCTATTCATGCATGCATTTACAAGTATTAAGGTGTCCATCGAGTGCTGTAAATGACCTTTGTATTACACGTTTCTGTCTTAATGAGAGGCCAGTACTGCCTCGGCTCTTAATTCCTTTTATTACTAATGTAATTTGTACATTCTTCTTAAAGAAAGACGCTGTAAATAGAAACTCCGAGACCAAAATACACGTCACACGTGTGCCTTGATGCATTCTGTAGCATGTGTATTGGTTTAATTAACTGGACTTGCTCTAATTCTTTATCTAAGAAAACAAAACTTAAAATCTTTGTTTCATTCAGCTCTTCGTTACTTATTTTTATTCCCATTTCCTACCATGTGTATGTATAGAAAGATTGTCTATTTTATACTTTTTGTCCTTTTTTTCTTGATTAAAGAAATCTGTAAAACCAAATATTTGTGTCATTTTCTTATTTTATTATATTCCACAGCAGGACACATTTATTAGGAGATTTAATTTTGTTTATTAGATTAGTAATTTTCTCTTTTACTTGCTCAAAATGGACATTTTTAAAAATTTAATTATATTTATTTATTTAATTCCAGTAATCAGAAGGTTGTAGGTTTGATGCCGGCTCTGACCAGAGAATGCTGCTGTTGTGTCCTTGGACAAGACATTTAACCCACCTTTCCTGATGGTGGTGGTCGGAGGGACAGGTGGTGCCAGTGTTTGGCAGTCTCGCTTCTGTCAGTGCGCCCCGGAACAGCTGTGGCTACAATGTAGCTCATCATCCCCAGCGTGTGAATGGGTGATTGACTGATTATGTTGTGAAGCGTCTTGGGGGGTTGTAGAACCTTAAGACAGCTCTGTACAACTACAGGCTATTTACCGTTTAGTAAAAGCTAACCGTTAGTATTAGCAACTCCACCACACAGCAGAACTCCTCCAGGCTTGTGTTATTCATGGAGATAAAACATCAACGTTGTAGAGCCAGCAGAGTCAGTGGTAGAGTCACGTTGTGTTGTCCAATCAGAGGTGAGATGTCCAAATATCAGCAAACAAGACTCCAAATCTGAAGCTCAGCTCCTAGAAATGGTGCACTGCTGTTTTTTGGCCCCTGAGGATGATTTTCAAGGTGTTCATTCCTACTAGAGACCACAGCAAGCCTATGATTAAACAAGTCTTCCACACTTTTAAAAGCTTTTCTACATTTAAAATTTGGAAAATTTCAAAAAAAAAAAAAAAATCTACAAACACTTTAGAAAAGACCCCCCCCCCCCACCCCCCCCCCCCCCCCACACACACACACACACTCTTTTACTGTAAAACCTCATTTAGGTTCATCGTTGTGTGTCTCAAGTTCATGTATGACTTATACTTGAGCTCGAAGTGCCCAGGGAGCTCTTTAATTGCACATTAACTGTTGCTGATCGAGCCGGCGAAGGAACACAGACCTCGTTAAAAAACACAGACTGGAGGAAGGAAAGGCCAAGGAGACAGTTTAATGAGAGAGACGGGAGACAAAGAGGGTGTGGTTGAAGGATTAATCTTTGCACTGTTGAGTAAAAACAAAAGCTTCAGGAAATTTACTCAAATGTGTGAACTTAATCTGTGCACGTAATAATCTTAAAAAAACTTTCTCTGGGCTGTTTTAGTTGGCAGAAATCGCGTTTGTTAAACATCTGGACAAAAGAAAATGAAAAACTGGATAGTTGCTTTGCTAACTTAATGTTGCGGTGACTTAAGTAACTTTAAAAACATTATTTAGAAAATGAAATCATCTGGGCTGCACAGTGGTGCAGTGGTTAGAGCTGTTGCCTTGCAGTAAGAAGCTCCTGGGTTTGCTTCCCAGGCTGGGATCTTTCTGCATGGAGTTTGCATGTTCTCCCTGTGCATGCGTGGGTTCTCTCCGGGTACTCCGGCTTCCTCCCACAGTCCAAAAACATGACTGTTAGGTTGATTGGTCTGTCTAAATTGTCCTTAGGTGTGTGTGTGTGTGTGTGTGTTTGTCCTGTGTGTCTCTGTGTTGCCCTGTGATGGACCGGCTCTCTGTCCAGGGTGTACCCCGCCTGATTGCCTATTGACTGCTGGAGATAGGCACCAGCCCCCGCGACCCTACGTGGACAAAGCGGGTTCAGACAGTGGATGGATGGATGGATGAAATCATCCATTTTTGGAAACAGGCCTTAAATTGAAAACACTTTTTAACAGAACAGCATATTTTAGTTTTATTGTAATATCCTTTGCATTATAAATAATTGTAACCAAAATTATTTTAAGCAAAGGTTTTTATTTGCATCATTATTAAATTTCAACATTCATCAGCTGGAAACATAAAAACACAAACAGGCTGCTACTGCTGCAGCGGCGCTCATGCATTCTGGAGCTTGTGGAGGTGACGGTGGGCACGTTTTTACACATTCCCACCTGGATGTCCTAAAAAGGTTTTTACTTTCTTACTGTTTAAGTAAAACAGAATTAACAAGAACAGGAGCTTAAATGTGCATCAACCCGTCATCGTCCACGTGTGCAGCTTTAGAAGTGTTCAGTAAAGTTAGTGACCCTCCAAGTGACAAACCTATAATGGATTTCTGGCCTTTTTGCAGCAAAGAAGAAATCAAATTAAAAATGCATTTTAAAAGGAGAATAAGAAATGTTTGCAATGACCCAAAAAGTGATGAATATTTTATTTATGATATCAGTTTTAAACAAATAAACAACAAATTTTGAAAGCATGTAAACAATTGTTGTGAATGTGTGCATAAGCTCCGCCTTCACGTCTGCGTTTGTGTGCACAACTCAGCTCTCACCTTCTCCATCACTCCCAGTGGTTGTGGAAGCCCAGTGGGGAGCCGCATCAGCCTCCCCTTTGATGATGGCGTGTGTGATTGATGGCTTCTAGAGACCGTTTGTTTTCATTACGCCTCCCCGTCAGCTAGCCGGATCCCAGTTTCATGCAACCCAAGCAAGTTTAGGGCCGGGACGAGAGGAAAAGAAAGAATCGGCTTGGTTTGGTCTTAAAGTCTCAAATGCACGTGGCTACTTCTTCCCCCGACGATTAGGTGGGTTTAAAGGTGGTGAGGGATTCATGTAATATAGATTTTTGTCAAGTTAAAGGTTTCAAGTTAGATGGTCTTGTTTTCTTGTTCTTTCCTCAAGCTCCTTGTTTGGTTTCCAGCTCATACTTGCCTTCTGGACGCATGAATAGAACAACTGTGGATCGGTGTCACCTGAGAAAAAAAAATGGGTCCAAGGAAACATTTTTTACTAATCGGAAAGTTCAAAAACTCAAAAGTTGATTTTATTTTCTGCCCTCCTCTATGACACGTAAACAAGGCACAAAAATATTTAAAAACTACCCTATAATCCACCGTCACCAATAAATCAGTGGAATAGCAACAATCCATGCCTACATCTGACTTAGAAGATTAAAAAAACACCAAAAGGGCTTAAGACGACCTCCTGACGAGTTCTGTATGTACAAAAGCCTCCCTGACACTTAAGAAGAATGTTTTTGACCCTGCTAGTGACCAGTTGACATGGATGACCAGGCTCCTTCCATCCTCCAGATAGAAAAGGCGTAGCTTAGCCTCTCATGAGCCAAATAGTTACATCCTGAGAGCTTGCTGTCCATCTCGTTGCTCTGCAGCACCTGGTAGAGGAAGTCGATGTAGCGGGACGCCAGCTTCAGGGTCTGGATCTTGCTCAGTTTGTCGGAGGGAAGAGTTGGGATGATCTTGCGTAGCGAGGCAAACGCTTCGTTCAGGGACTGCGTCCTTTGGCGCTCGCGGATGTTGGCGATGACTCGCTGAGCGTGTGGGTCCTCGAGGGCTGGGAGTCCACCGGGACTGAGACCAGGTAGAGGAGACAGGGACGGACCAGACGAAGGCGGTCGGTGCTGAGGGCTCCTCTTCAGTCTTTTTGGACCGGCTAGAGAATAAATCTGGAAGTCATCCCCAGGTTTGCATTTGTCATCGTCCGGTGTTGTAGGGATGATCGTGGTGAGGTGGTCCTCCATGTGTGAGCCCATCGGACGCTTACGCCTGGAGATCCCAGGTGTTGCTACGACAACAGGACAGGCATTAGACAGAGGTTTCCTCGTGCTCTCTCTGCTGGAAACCCCTCTTCCCTCGGGTTGATTATCATTAGACAACTCCTCCTCTCTCATGCTTCACCACGTTTTTCCTCTCTTGGACAAAACAGTGTCCCTCTTGTCCAGATGTCTCCTCCTCAGGGGACTTCCCTTGCTGTTCTTCAAGAGCTCCCTCCAAATTTATGTCCTCTGACCTTCTGCTGCACCGTGCTTCCTCCAACTTCTCATTGTGCCATCTTCAAACCAGCCAAAGTGGAAGAGACGTGGACACGTGGACCCCCGTCAGGTGCCTTCCCGTCTCTGTGTGTCCACGCCACATTGGAGAACATGACTGTTTTCACATCTCGCTCCCGTGGCAGCATGTGTAACAGCAGCAGAAGGAGTGGGAAGTTTTAAAGGCAGGAAACTGTGGAGCTGCAGCTTCCCTCCCACCTGATGCAACGATTGGCTCAAAGGAGCGTTTTGGACAGTTGAGCAAAAAAAAAGAAAAAAAAAGAAAGAAAGAATAAGGAATTCTGAGGGATTGGTCCAACTGAAGTGGCGAGGCGGAGACAACGACTTTCTGCACGGCCAACCATATTTAACCACTTTGATGCTTCTTGTTCCAGAAGTTGCTCAAGTTTATACGTTCCAGGTTTCTTGTTTTTTACTTAATATAAATACTGTGTCTAATGAGACATTGTTGGAGTTAAAACAGGATGTTTTTGCTCCCACAAACACATTCTGTTTTTGTTTTACTGACTCTGCATTGGCTTTAGTTCCCAAGTACAGACCTGGAGGGAGGAAAAAGCTACACTCAGCTCTGATGTTTCATGTCTGCGTTGAGATGACAGAGTCCAGCGAGCCAGAGGGAGACCTGTGGGACGTTGAGTCCAGGTCCAACATGACCCACAGCCAAACCTCTACAAGAAATGGTTATCAATGCCTCATGATGTCTCCCACATAGCCACATGTTTGTTTGTCCTACCAAACAGCTGTTCTTTCATTTTCATTTGATTCAGAAATGAACTGAGAAGAGAACAGGTCCAGGAGGGAAACTATCACTCTAGTCTCTCCAACAACACACTTCAGCTCCTCTTGGAGGATCAAAAGGCTCTCCAGTGGGCGGTCCCTGAAAATTCTCAGGAGAGAAGCCACTAGGATGCATGGACCATCAGCCAAGTCCTTTTGATGCAGAGGAGCAGCAGCGCTGCTCTCAGCATCCTCCAGATGATGGCGCTCCCGTCCTTATCTTAAAGAGCAAGTCACCCCCAAATCAACAATTTTTTTCTGACAAACTATATAAATGCGTGTCTAATTGTGCTGCATACACGTGTAGTCAATAGTTTTGCACTTTAGAGCATTTTAGTTAAAATTTAAATTTTCTGCCTGAAACTGTCAGTGTTGTGCCGTTGTCAGGTAAAAACTCTTCACTGCATTTGAATTTAAATCTGCCACCACTATTGGCTAAGAGGTATGCTATGATGTAAACTGGTACATTATGATGTCACAATGTCGTGAGTGTGTGTATTTGTTAGTGGCTCCACCCTCTCGGTCTGCTAGGCAACAGCATTTGTTGCATTTTTCAAACATGAAGTGGGAGTGAAGTACGCTTCTTGTACGGGGTGACTTGCTCTTTAAGAAGGTCAGTCATTTTGGTTAAACATGTACGCCCTGGGATCATCCCACTGGAATAGTGGATGTTTTCCTGCTCTGATGGAGACAATAACAAGGAAATCTGTAAAATGATAGAGAATCGTTTACTTGGATATGAATGAGACGTTTACGTGCATTTGAGTTCATTTTTTCCGCATCTTCTTTACCTTCTATTTACACATTTTGATTATTACATTTTTTTCCTGTATTTTACATGCTCAACATAAATGTTCTAAACTAAACTAACCATTTTAAAGCAGCGATTGCGTGAAGCTGTGCATACTCCATGTTTTATAGGTCACAAACCTACTTGGTGTAAGTACTTTTTATTTTATTTTATTTTTATTTTTTTGCTGAGCTTAAGTACGGTTTTAGTAAGGATTCAACGCAGTGTTTTATAAATGAGACCCCTGGCTTGTCCACAAGCAAATGTCACCATTAATAGTGATGAGCGAGGCTTCAGGCTAGCCTTGTTCTTGGAACCGGATTTGGGGAATTTGAGCCGGGATAGTCAGAGTGAGCCTAGTTTATGGGATTAGCTTACTTTATGGAACAGCCCCCTGGTCAGGTCCAGCAGCATGGGGGTTATGTAGGGTTCAGAAGAGCCTAGGCAAACCACAAACACGTCATAAGCGAGGAAACCCCCCCCCCCCCCCCCCCCCCAAGAAACAGAAATAGAAGCAGGTAAAAAATGACCAGATTAAAAACACCATAAAACAAAAACACACCTTAAGCTGCCATCCTCTTTTGTGTTTGATCACAGAAATAATCTGCTGTGTGGGATCAAGTTCAGGAGTGATCACACTTGCGCAGAAGCACATGAACATTGTGGACAACCCATTGTAGGAATGTGAGAGTAAAAACGTTCCTACAACAGCTCCGACTGCCAGCCCCAACCTTCCATAATAACACTCAGCTGCTTCTTGTGTAAACGTATCAGTCAGAGCCCGCCATGCACCCAGAGACACTCCTGCTGCCCCAGAAACCCCCACAAGAGCTCCTATAGTAGGACCTGGACCCAGAACCCGAGACTGAAGAGCAGCTATAGCGGCTCCACCGAAAGCTGCAGAAGTGCCACAGATTTTAAACGCTCCACCAGTTCGCCGAGTTTCAAACAAAAATATTCCTATAAAAATCATCAGAATCTGAACAGTTAACGCTCCAACAAAAAGTCCCCCCAGTACAGCGTCCTTCATGATATCTGAGTGTGTGGTAACGATGGGTAGCTTTGCAATGTTAAACACATCTGTTAGAAATAACGGTAATGCTAAAGGTGCGAAGAACCGCTGGAACAGATGCTCTTCGTTCAACAGAATTATGAAATTCACTGAAAATAACGAAAATAAAAGGATCATTTTTGATTTTAGTACAATTAAAAAACATAAAATGGACAAAATTACTGGGAATTTAAATAGAGTAAAACAGAAACAAGTCATCCAGTCCTTCCAATCAAAACCAATCCACTTGTGTAAACAGTTTAGGTAAAATGATAATGCAAAAACTAAAAGGACAGTGGAGACGACAACAATGGAAACGGAAATAGAAATAAAAGTTAGGATTTCAACAGAAGTGATCAATGATAGAACCCGCTCTAAAGCTAGACCCAGGAAGCCTCCAGTTGCAGTAACACCCGTCAGACACACTGGTCCAGCCAAAGCCAGAGCTTTCCTCTCCGCCGTCGCTTCGCATGTTTTAATCACCAACTGATACGTCAAAAATCCCATGAAGACGCCAACAGCCAATGAAATCACCAGGGAATATGAGCTGAACTCCTCAATCACCAGATATAAGAAAACATTATACATGTTGTTTTTCGTTTGCCGGCCGGTGAAATAAGCGTAGATGTCAAATGCCCCCACGTGATATTGTTTTACATAGTTTTCTAGCTGGTTCATGAGCGTATTGTTGCCAGTCAGAAGCTCCAGAGACTGAAGCAGAGTGACAGATGTTTGTCCCAGCAGCAGACCTCCCGGAAATCCTCCCACCAGTCCAACGAAGAAGATGGAAACCACCGATGCCGGTCCTGAGGATGGATGGAGAGATGTTAAAGCACATCTGCGCATTCTTTAGATTCATATGGCACGTGTGTTTCAATAGGTTTAATGTTTATTGTGACAAACGTGCACACACTTTTAACTCACTTGGGGAAAAGCAAGGATGTTGCAGATTTCTGACAAAAACAAAAATATTTCAGAAAGTCTGTTTATGTTGATGTGGCAGGCAGGACTTCATTCATAGCCACTTAAAGAGGATAAAGTTTACTCTGCAGTTCATTTACGTCACACAAGTTAACCAAAGTTTAATTACATTTAGTAAATCTAAATAAAAAGGCTTTTTCATGTTGTTGCTGATAGAACCTGTTTAAGTTTCACCTGTTGGTTCCTGTGTTCTCCATTGTAGCAGGTGGCATGAGAGCAGCTGCAAAACAACAAAAGTAAACAAAAGTTCATGCAGCACTTATCGCAGAACTATGAGCTCTGCTCCACAGAGATCAGCAGAAAAAAACCATGAAGTCATAAAATTATCTTCGCTACAAAAATATCATAAAAAAAGATTATCGGGCTCTTCAGCTGTTTCTTAAAGGTGGTAGGGTAAAGGAAATTCATTCCAAAGAGAGGATGCAACACCCTGACAAGAGTGATCACCTCCACTTTTATATCTGGTCTTTGAAAGTTCTGGAAGGTTGTGGTTGGTGGACCTGGAGGCTCCATGCGGCAAAATTTGTGTCATTTTAACAGCCACGCCCCTCCACCGCGCCTCCGCACGGCCCAAACTTTCCGCACCGCGCACCTAGGAAATTTTCTAACCACGCGGACGGTCGGACACGTAAAAACATGGCGGACCTGCAAGAACTAGTATGGCAGAGGTTCGTAAATACAGACATTTGTATGATTCAGCTCTCAGAGATCACCGTGATCAACATGTTGTTAATAATTCTTGGAGAGAAATAGCTCGCACTGTCGGAAAAGACGAGGACGCTGTTAAAAAATGCTGGAATGCCATGTTGTAAACAACAGTCATTTCTACTTCTACTACGGTGTAGTGTTGGATGCGTGCCGTAGAGCTCCATGCTGCCCCCTACAGTTTGGGAGAATATTGGCTCACCGCAGAGACAAGCCGCATGAACCATAAACGCTGCGAGTTGTGAAGCGCGTTCCATCCGCGAGCCGCATCACCAAGCGGAAAGTAAATGCGTCAAGCATAAACCAAGCTGTAGGCTATAAGGAGGGGCTTGTCCATGCAGAGCTCTGAAAGTTCTAGTCAGGATTCTATAATGACATCACTGCTGACTGATTAATGATGGGCCTCTCTGATTTCAGTTTGTGAGGGATAGGATCAATGTTAGATTGGACATAAAGTCCCTCACGTGAACCTCTTCAACATGTAAACGGTTGATGTTTTGTCCCAAAGAAAAAATTAGATCTAACAAGCCCATTTTAGGTATGGCGCCGTGCTGTTTGAAGGTAAAAGGCTCCGTAACTGATTACTGCTGTGCAACAAGCGGGGTCATCGATGGATAAGTTAAAGTCACCAAGAATTAAATCTTTCTCTAGTTTGAGCATTGGTGATAAAAATTCTGCAAATTCAGAGAGAAGGAGTCCCGCCGGACTAGGAGGCTGATTAATTGAAACACAGTGAAATGCATTTCGTAACCCTGCGGGACACCTTTCAACAAACAACAGACGTTTAACATGATTCATTTTCTAATCTGCACGTTTTTTATAAATGACTGACAGATACATGCTCCCATCATGATGCCTTAGTTAGGAAAACTAAAACACTTTAACACAACAGAAAGAAACACACATTTGTGTATTTTACCCTCACCTTGCTGTTACACACATCAGTACAGTTTTTTTGTTTTGTTTCAATCAAATAATTTTATTAAGAAAATCTGATACAACAGTGCAAAAGGATATTTGCTGAGTAACAAACTCACCACCAGCGAATTGGTTTATTACGAAGCAGCTCTGAGAAGATAGTGGCCACTGGCCTGCAATGAGACTCTAACAAACCACGGCGACGCAGCGAGAGGATTTAGCTTCTGACTTCTCTGATATGAAGCGTCACGTTTCCGAACGTCACTGCAAAAGCAGAACTTCAACATTCTTTCTGAATACAAGAAAGGAAGTCAGAAAAGTCGAACACCTTATGCTGAACCAACTTTTGAAGATGTGAAAAAAAATTCCAAATATCTCTTTTTATTCAACAAAACAAGGTAGTCAGATTTTCTTTAAAACAATTTATGAAACTGAGTGTTTATGTTTTGTTGATAGGGCATTGTTCTTCTGGCTGCAATGACACCATGCTCAAGAACAAATGGGATCAGACAGCAGCAAAGGAGATTACTTTAAACTGAAACTACTCCACACGTCTTGTTTAATTGTCTTTGAGTTGCAAATGAAATGTGAGCATAGTAATATTCAAACTATTGCTAATTTGTGGAGAAGTCCAGGGGCAATAAAAGGCATTAATCAACAGCCAGGCGATCGCCAAAGAGATGACTTCCCAAGTGCTAATGTACCAAAAACTTCGTGGAAGAAGGGAACATTAAACTTTAAAAACTACACATGCACGTTCACATGCCTTAAGACAGAAGCACCATTACAATGTTTATCTGCAGTGCAAACTAAAGTTGGATATTTATATAGAAATGATAATCCAGATTTTCATTTTTCACATCTTTCCACCTGGTCCAAATCTTTTTATCATTTGAGAAATATCTCCAAACTGCGAAGGTTGGTGTCAAACATGAACTTGAAAAGGTTATAGATGCCTTTATCTCCTTCTGTCTGGATTACTGTAACACTTTTCACATGTTTTAACAAGAAATCCCCCGACCGTCTTCAGTTGGTCCAGAACGCCACGGCGAGGCACCTACAGTAACTGGAGTAAACAGAAGAGCCCACATCAATCCTATTCTCATGTCTCTGCGCTGGTTACCCATTATATGTAGAGTTCATTTTATAATCCTGACTATAACCTTCAGAGCTCTGCATGGTCAAGCTCGTCCCTATATTACTGAACTGTTAAAGCCTTAGGCTTGATTCATGCTTCTCCGTCAGCTCCAACAGGGAGAGACACGCACGCTCGGACGGAGACATTTAGCTCTCATACTTCTCCGTCTCCTGGGGAGCGTTGCAAAGCAATTCTCCGCTAGGACAGCAGAGGGCGTAGCGCTGTTCTGTGGTATCCTGTCATGTATCTGGTCCAGGATAGTGTGTTTATATAGTGGTTTTTTTTTTTTGTATATAAGAGACTTTTAACACAGCCAAATTTGTCTCTCCTCCTCCTCCACCTCTTCATGGGCTCACCACCTCTAAACCCACGTTTCCTGTCATTTCCGTCCACAAATAAAATGCTTGCTGTGCATCTTTTCACTCCTCCAGTCACGGGGGAATGAAACGTTCATGTTTTTAGAGTTTTTTTGCAATGTATTCTTCAAGCTTCTCCGTGTCTGCCGCTAGTTATTCTCGGCTCTCTTTATTTTTGAGGGCGCAATGGTGGCGGTGTAGACACATCGGTGCCCTGACCAATCACAAGCTTGCGTTCTCTGTCTCGACGGACGGATGTTTAGAAAAGGGAGCTCGACTCCATCCATCCTTGCGGGCGCTCTCCAGCAGGCCCGCAAGGATGGATAATGGTGTTGTGTGTCTCCGCACTGACGCAGACTCAGAAGCATGAATCAGGCTTTAGGCTCCAAAATGAGCCCTCAGGTCAACACACCAGAACTAGGGCCCTGCACGGGCCTAAAATCTGAGCCCGTGTCCGGCCCGGCCCGAGGGGGTGGAGCCCCAGCCTGACCCGGTCCGAAAAGGTTTTCAGGATTCTCTGGCCCGACCCGAGACAGACTTTTTTTTAACCTTTCATAATGTTTTAGCGTGATAGAATGCTCAGCGTTCTAATTATCTGAGAGAAGCATTCTGCAGTAAAAATAAAAGAAAGAAAAGAAAGAAAAACAGCATCAATGCAGCTTTTTTTTCTAACAGAGCGTATTTTTCGAGCGGCAGATGAAATTTACGAACGCTATATTAATTGGATGCGTTTGTAAACTTAATCTGCTCTGAAAATGCGCTTTTGTGCAATTAGAAAAAAAGCAGCATTCTCATTTTCTAACTGCAGAGCGCATTTTCAGAGCAGCAGATTAAATAAACGCCCCCAATTAATAAAGCGTTTGTAAATTTAATCTGCCGCTCTGAAAATGCGCTCTCCAGTTAGAAATAAACCAGCAATGAATGCTGTATTTTTTTTAACTGCAGAGCGAATTTATTCACAGAAAAACAGAATGCTGCCGTTTTCATCAGAATAAACGAATGCTTTCTGACATCAAAGTGGACATAAAATGGCATATTAGAACAGGGGCACATGTTTCAATCAGCAGTTTGAGAATTTGTTTATAAAGGCGCATTTATAAACCACACAGACCTTAACTGAGCTAACGGGTGCTGGAGCGTGAGAAGCAGGCAGGTGCTGCTGCGTTTGAGTGTTTCAGTTTTTTTTAATGAATTCAATTAAAAATGAAGGCGCCCGGCCCGTGTCCGAGGTAATTACACAGTCGTTGGCCTGAAGCCCGGCCCGAGGGCCATCGGGCCGGGCTGACCCTCGGGCCTAGGGCTCCAGTGCAGGGCTCTAACCAGAACCTTCTAGAAGTTCTAAAGACCAGATAGAAAAGTCAAGTTCAGGCTGTTGCACCCCAACTGTGGAAAGAACCTCCTTTATTTTATGTAGTATTGACAGTCTTTATATAGTATAGACCCCTTGTGACATCATTTGAAAAATAAAAATAACCCCCTTTTTGACATCACTTGAAAAACAAGGAACACCCTGGTTCCTGGTGTTCCAAGGTATTTCAAGGTAAAGGGACATTTATTCCTGGGCTGAATTGGGGAAAGGGTTTTTCATTTTACATTTGATTTCTAGAAAAGGTGTTTTACTGAAACTGGAAAGCCAATCATCAGGCTCTGTGTGTTGGATCAGGGTTTTGCATGACTACAAACCAAAAAAACCTTTTGCAATGTGTTTTCTTTATTTGGAATGTGTACAAGGGTTGGTACATCTTGGATAAAAATATCTTTTCTGATGTTTCTGATTGAGAACAAGAGAGAAAATGCCTCTGAGCTCCAGAGTTGCAGCCTTCCTGGAGCAGATTTTGGCTGGCTACAAGGGACGGCTGGTGTCTTCCATCCGTCAACAGGATGCATGCAGGCCACTTCTGGAATAGGTCACCAATTCCAGGACCAACACAGAGGATGCACATTAACATCTAGGGTTAAATTAGAATCACTGGCTACCATCAGATCCATGTTGTTTTGGTTAATGGGAATAACATTTGCTGGAGACATTGCACAAACTTGAAGAGCATGCGACCACCATGGAGAAAGGACCAGCCAAAGATTGAACCAGCGATTTTTTTATTAATCAAAAACACAGACACAGACTGACACAAAACATAAATGTTTTAATGATTCATTCCAATCAGCAACTTTTTAAATGTGTGAAAGCAGCAGGCAGCTATCTGTACTGAGAGGTCTTCTTTACACAAACCTTTATTATCTATCAAGTTGTTTTGCCCTCATTTAATGTTCTCTGATGGGGACACTAATGAGGAAACCTGTTAAATTAGAAAGAATCATTTATTTATTAGACATTTACATGCATTTTAGTTCATTAAAATTACAATGTGAAATCTTCATAATGTGCTCATCTCTCATGTACAACTTGAACTAGGACTTGTTAATCTGATCCTAATCTAATATGAATATGTTTATGTATTTAGCAGACGCTTTTGTCCAAAGCGACTTACAAGTGATAATCGGCATGTTGCCCTTGAGGCTAACAACAACAATAACAACAACAACAACAAACCATTTCCAGTCAGTCGTAGGTGGCAGTGAGGGAGCATGATGAATCATGGAGAGGAGGGAACAAGGAGTGGACAGAAGAGAGGGGGACTGGTGCAGAGAGGGTGCTAGTTAAGAAGATGCTCTCTGAAGAGCAGGGTCTTCAGGAGTTTCTTGAAAATCGAAAAGGAAGACCCTGTTCTGGTAGAGTTTGGAAGGTCATTCCACATTTGTGGAACGATGCATGAGAAGAGTCTGGATTGTCCTGAGCGTGGTGTAGGCACTGCTAGCTGACGATCCTGTGATGACCGGAGCGGCCGGGCCGAGACGTAAGCCTTTGCAAGAGGATTCAGGTAGATGGGAGCCGTACCATCTCGGTCTTTGTATGCTAGTGTCAGCCATTTGAATTTGATGTGTGCTGCTAGCGGTAGCCAGTGGAGCTCAATGAACAGAGGGGTGACGTGTGCTCTTTTTGGCTGATTGAAGACCAGACACGCCGCTGCGTTCTGGACCATTTGAAGAGGTCTCGCAGTACAGCCTGGAAGACCAGTTAGAAGGGCATTGCAGTAATCGAGGCGGGAGATGACAGTAGATTGTACCAGGAGCTGGGTGGCATGTTGTGTTAGGTATGGTCTGATCTTTCGTATGTTATACAGCGCAGAGCGGCATGAACGAGCAACAGAGGCAACATGATCTTTAAAGCTCAGGTGTTCATCAATCACAACACCCAGATTTCGAACTGCCTTTGGAGGAGCCAGAGATAGGAAGTCATTTTGGATTGAGATATTGTGCTGTATGGATGGTTTTGCTGGGATGACAAGTAGTTCAGTTTTAGAGAGGTTGAGTTGGAGATGGTGGGATTTCATCCACTTTGGTTTGTCAGAGAGCCAATATTTGTGCAGAGACAGTGTGGTCTTCCAGTGGAAACGACAGATAGAGCTGGGTGTCGTCTGCATAGCAGTGGTAGGAGAAACCATGTGATCGAATGATCTCACCCAGTGAGATGGTGTAGATGGCAAAGAGAAGAGGTCCTAGTACAGAGCCCTGGGTGACTCCTGTGGCAAGATGGTGCACGGTAGAGGATTGTCCAAGCCAAGATACACTAAATGATCGTCCTGTGAGGTATGATTCAAACCAGGCGTGTGCTTTCTCTGTTATGCTCATGCCAGAGAGTGTGGACAAAAGGAAGCCATGGTTGACAGTGTCAAATGCTGCCGATAAATCGAGCAGGATAAGCACTGAGGATTTGCCTGTCGCTCTAGCTTCTTTTAAGGATTCTATCACTGCTAACAGAGCAGCTTCAGTCGAGTGGCCCTTTTTGAACCCAGATTGGTAAGGGTCAAGCAGACAGTTTTGTGAGAGGTTTTCTGTGATCTACTTGAAAGCCGCCCTTTTAATATCTTCTAATCTATTCTGGGAGATGAGAAAACATTACAGTTGAATGTTTTTGAGAAACACATGTAGAGGGGTTTTTGTATTTAGCAACACGGTCTTGTTATCTCACAACTGCACACCTGTGTTTCACCTGTAATTATCTCACCTGGTACACATCCAATAATCAACAGGATCCTGTCCTCTGGTCTTCAATTCACTTACACATAGTCACCTGTTGTCTTTTTTGGGGCAGCAGTAGCTCAACAGGTTGTCTTTACGGGCACATCCAAACGGGAGAAGACCTAAAGGGAGACCCAGGACACGCTGGATGGACCATGTCTCTCACCTGGCCAGGGAACGCCATGGGGTTCACCTGGAAGTGCTGGTCCAAGCGGCTGGGGAGAGGGAAGCCCGGGCTTCTCAACTCAGGTTGTTGCTCCGCAACTCGACTCCGGTTAAGCGGAAGAAAATGGATGGTAGATCTTCTGGAGAAGTTTTGGAAGTCTTGTGAAGAAAAGGAAAGCATCTGCTATAATGCTAGGATGTTTCAGCTGGTCACAGTCCCTGCAGGTCAAAGCCATAGCAAAATATACTGTTGTAAACTTAACTGTCAATTAAAAAGATCCCTGTGATTTATAAGAGCCCAGTAGCCACTGAACAGAAAAGTTTTGGCAGGAAAAACAGCAATCTCAATGAGAAAGAAAATAAAAGGAAAAATGTAAGCAACCAGTTAGTAAATCACACAAACTCTGGGATCATTCCAGGGACAAATGGATATATTTCTGCTCTGATAGAGACAAACAGAAGGAAACCTTGTAAATTAGAAATAATCATTTATTTGAACAGTCATTAGACATTTACATACATTTTAGTTCATTCATAATATAATATTTCATATACAAAAGCAGACGTTTCTTGGGATAAATATTACATAAAATCTTTACGCTCCCTGGTATTTTCTTATAGGCAGCTAGCTCATTTTGGGTTCTCAAAGATTTTATATTTTGGCAATGTAGTATGTTTTCCTCTTTTTCACCAAACATTCATCCTTAAAACAGAAAATGCTCTCAGAGATCATCTAAATAAATGAAAGCTTTGTGATCTCTGATGATCACCTCCAAACAAAATG
This sequence comes from Nothobranchius furzeri, assembly GCF_043380555.1. NCBI lineage: Eukaryota > Metazoa > Chordata > Actinopteri > Cyprinodontiformes > Nothobranchiidae > Nothobranchius > Nothobranchius furzeri. The sequence continues at coordinate 51,035,779 of NC_091755.1, read as the reverse complement.
AACACACCAAAGCCATCCGTCCATTTTTCACACCTGCTTTCTCCTGATCAGCGCTTTACTTAGAGCCAGGACTGTAAGTTATTCAGTGAGGAGGTCAAATGTGTGGGACTCCTTTGAGCTCTTATCAGTCCAGTGAAGAAAGAACAAATGCCTACAACTATCATCAATGCCATGTAATACACACACAATGAGATAGATATGTAATATAAACATCTTACAAATACTATAAAACATATACATGAACACAGCCATAATATCCTGCCAATATTATGATCTATCAAATAGAAGCTAATCTGTGGAATGCAACACCCATAAGAAAACAATCCTGCATAAATGGAAGAGCATATGAACTCTGTGGACAGCCCATTGTGGGAATGTGAGAATACTAATGTCCCTATAACAGCTCCAATTGTCAGTCCCAACCTTCCAAAAAGCAGTCCTTCTGCTTCTTGTGTAAACTTATCAGTCAGAGCCTGTGCTGCACCCAGAGACACTCCTGCTGCCCCAGAAACCCCCACAAGAGCTCCTATAGTAGGACCTGGACCCAGAACCTGAGACCGAAGAGCAGCTATAGCGGCTCCACCTAAAGCTGCAGAAGTGCCACAGATTTTAAACGCTCCACCAGTTTGCCAAGTTTCTAATAGAAATATTCCTATAAAAATCATCAGAATCTGAACAGTTAATGCTCCAACAAAAAGTCCCTCCAGTACAGCGTCCTTCATGGTATCTGACTGTGTGGTAACGATGGGTAGCTTCAGCCAATCAAAAGCATCTATCATATACAATGTAGTTGCTAAAGGTAGACTGGACTGTAGGATAAAACGTGTATTTCTGAGCTGACCTATGATGGTCAGTGGTATTAAAGAAACTAGAAGGATCATTTTTATTTTCACTTTCCCCATCCCAAAGTTTAAAATGATCCAGATCAGTGGGAATTTAGCTAGAATCAAAAGAAAAACCACCTTCCGATCTATCCGACTGAAATGAATCCTACACCAGGAGAGGTACAAAATAACAACAAACAGAAGAGCTATTGAAATCCCAAACCACACTTTACTATCAACAGTACTAATAATTAATAAAGACCTTTCTAAAGCTAGACCCAGAAGTGCTCCAGTTACAGAAACACCCGTCAAACACACTGGTCCCGCATGAGCTAGAGCTTTTCCCATCGCTGTTGCCCCGTATGTTTTAATCACCAACTGATATGTTGATAATCCAAGAAAGATGCCAACAGCTAATGACAAAACTAAGGAATGTGAGCTAAACTCCTCAACCAGCAGAGAAACATAAATGTAATCAGTGTTTTTATTTTGGTCCTCAGTGTGAGACCCAATAGTTAAAAGTTTCCCCAGCTGGTTCATGAGAAAATTGTTGCTGGTCAGAAGCTCCAGAGACTGAAGCAGAGTGACGGCTGTCTGCCCCAGCAGCAGACCTCCTGGAAATCCTCCCACCAGTCCAATGAAGAAGATGGAAACCACCGATGCCAGTCCTGAGGATGGATGGAGAGATGTTAAAGCACATCTGGCTACTGAGCTGTGTTGTGTTGTTCGTATCATGACCTCGTCGATTTACTGGTTCCATTTTGAAATGAAAATGAAAAAGGTTCTCCTAACATATGGTGACCGAGCTTCTGATTTTTTGTTAACGGACCACGGGTTTGTTTGGAGCTCCTATTCAATTGAAATGTGAGCCAGAGCATTTAGTCATTAAAACAGTTTGGAGTTGGCGTGCAGACAGCTGTGCTTTTCCTCTGTCTCTCTGCTGGTTTGTAGCTGACTGCTCGTGTCTGTTAAGTAATATTTCCTTTCAGTGTCACCTACAGGTGTCATATATGTTCACTGAAGTAAATATTTGATGCAACTCATTGACTTTGACTATTTTGTAATTAATATCTTAATGTTTACATTGAAGAAGAGCATATGCAGAACTGGAGTCGAATCCCTGGTGTACCGTAGCTACATGTGATCATGCGTGCAGGTGCAACGTCCAGAAAGGGTCAATTTTCAGTACCTCTAATGTCAGTGACAACCACAGAGTCTGCGTCGTTCTCTGAAGCAGAATCACTTCACCCTGCAGTGGGAACACCACCTGCCAAAGGGGGGTTGATGGTGGCGCGGTGACTCCAGCTGAAGCCCAGTACCTTGCTGTGGGGACGCCACCTACCGGGGGGTGGGGGGTGGGGGGTGGGGGGGTGTTGAATGTGGCCCTGTACCACTTAATTTTTTAATTAAAAAATATACATTTTTTTTGCGGGCAGCAGTAGCTCAACAGGTTGGGCGGGTTGTCCAGCAATTGGAAGGTTGCAGGTTTGATCCCGGCTCTGGACAGAGAATTCTGCTGTTGTGTCCTTGGGCAAGACACTTAACCCACCTTACCTGCTGGTGGTGGTCGGAGGGACCGGTGGCGCCTGTGCTCGGCAGCCTCGCCTCTGTCAGTGCGCCCCAGGGCAGCTGTGGGTACATCGTAGCTCATCACCATCAGTGTGTGAATGTGTGTGTGAATGGATGAATGATACACTGTAGTGTAAAGCGCTTTGGAGTCCTTACTCTGACAGGCGCTATACAAGTGCGGGTCATTTATCATTTACTGCCTGACCCTGACCTCTCTGACAGCACCTGCGCGTCGACCGAGGGTCCTCCAGAGCGCACACCTGTGGCGATCCCTCGTAAGGCCGCGCCTGCGCCAGTCTACAGTCTAAAGCTTTCTTGGTTTCAGTTTCCGGGGCTGACAAAGTATCTTGCGCTAGCTGCGCAGCCTCCTCTAATGCGACTGTGCGAACCTGGACCCTCTTCGGGTGTCACGAGAGCGCCCAGGCCTATTGATGACTAACTACCGCCTGTTCACACAAAATGTTTTTGTTAAATTTGACCCCGAAATGATGTGTACTCAAAAACTGATGAATGCCTTTGGCAACCTCTCAGAAACCGGAGCCCACTGGACTAGACCACTGACGTGGCAATCAGAAGCTGACATCTCTCAAATACTACTCCACGCTCTTAAGTTCACGGTTTCAAATAATGATCTTTCAGGTACCCCTTCCCTACGCGACAAGGTCACAGGCTTGTGGTATAGATGAGATGTCTAGAGATTCTAAATGTCCAACGACCGTAACTCCACGTTCGCACGTGGTTCAAACTACGGCTGTTGTTGTTGGTCAGCGCTGTTTGGTTAACATCCCTGGCCTTGAAGCTAATGTTTTCTGTGATTGACATGACGTGCCCACTCGAGTTGAGCTTCCGTCCCAAACCTTATGGGTGTCGGTTCCGCGTGGCACTGCGATCCACGTAGGGGAGGTCTCTCTATATTACTTGGATCCTGGAGAGCACAAGTCTGTTGTGGAGTTTTCTCCTTTTTATGATAACATCTCCTTTGCTCTTTCTCCAGCTACGGTGGAACATGTTACATTCAATGGTCCGACCATGGTTCGGGTTGGTGCAGTAAACAGGGTGCTGCATGAGTTGTCAGCTGATTCTGGGCTCAGTTTTCAACCAGTGTCTTATGCCTGGTCCTCTGCTGATTCTGTCGTTTTCTTCACTGCATGACCTTTGTTTGTCTCTTGGGTTGGCATTTTTCCTGTACCCTCAATTCTTCGCACGGTTGACCTCTTTAAGGGACTCGGTCCGCAATGTAGGTGACTGCCTATCTCGAGCTCTTGTACCAAATGTCCATGAAGGTCCGGCTGCCAAGGTGCCTCTACCTGCGCCGGTCGGTCCTGTACCTCCACCTGTGCCTCCGCCTCCTTTACCTCCGACGTCTTCACCTTCAAAAGGAGGGTGATTTCATTTGTTTTAGATTCTTCTGTCCCATAGTTCTCTGTTTCCAAGTTACACAAGTTCTGTTTGTGTGTGTGTGTGTGTGTGTGTGTGTGTGTGTGTGTGTGTGTGTGTGTGTGTGTGTGTGTGTGTGTGTGTGTGTGTGTGTGTGTGTGTGTGTGTGTGTGCATGGTTATATTTCTTGTCTAAACATGACGTGCAGACTTGGGTGACTTGAGATGGTCATGCTTTGGGTTTCTGAAGTTCTGTGATGACAAAGTCATTAACAGTTAAAGGCGAGTATTCCGCAAACTGTTGTGTTTATCCAAATTCCATTTTATTTTTATTTACTAATCTCTAATTCCTAATGGGATACTTTCACATATAGATTTGATTACTAACAACACTGATTTACATTCCAGTGTTTCTTCTTCTATTTTATTCCATTACATCTTTAACAGATACATTTGTCTATATACATTTTAGCAATATTTTGCTTACAGCTGATTACTTTATGACATAACTTTTATGTTTTGCTTCAATTTTAATTTTTGCCAGTTATGGGCTACAGATTATTTTGCCCTTCCGTTTAGATAACATTTTTGCTCAAAAACTTTGGCTTTCCCTTACATATATTTTAGAGTTTTGTTTATTTTGTTCTTTTTGCAACACTTTTCCAGTACACATAGTTACTGCATCCATTTCTTTCACCTGAACTCTTTTTGCACAATCTGCTTTCACATAGCACATACAGGTACATATAGTACCAGGTTTCTTTTTGTTTGTTCTTCTGAATCAGACACCATCTGTGAGTCTACATTCAAGTGCCCTGTGTGTGTGTTATCTACTCTGCTGGGTGTCCAGATGTCCTCGCTTCCTGGGATGACATCTCTGCTTCATCGCCTGGTTCTGCTGCCTGCTGCTCTGGGTTCTGGTTCTTCTGGTTCTGGACGTCCAATGGTTTTCCTGCTATGGTTTCCTGGATCTCTACGAATCGCTACGGATCATTGGGATCTGGTCTGTTCCTGCTCATCGTGGTTCCTGCCTGTGGATAACACTAAAGCTGGGGGTACACTGTACGACTTTTTCACTCGTAGCACTCAGCTTCACCTCAAACTGTACGACTTCCTCGCAGGGCAGATCTCATGAGTCATGTGCTCACACTGTATGACCCAATTCTCGGATGCGACCTGACTGCAAAACTGGCCCCGATCTTGCGGATTCTCGCACGAGTGGAAAATCATCTCAAAAAAGAGAAAAAGTCACACAGTGTACACCCGGCTTAAGTGGATTACTTTTTCCTGATTGGGAAATCTATTGCCTTTGCCTCTGTGTGGGGGTTTGCTTTCCTCACTCCTGATGCTTTTGTGCCTGGGTACTAATTTTCTTCCTTTGCTGAGTCCTCAGGGCCTCTGGGATTGTTCAACGACTCGTGGTTTCTGCCCTGTGTCATTGAAAAGGGGGGATATGTAACGTGCAGAAAGGGTCAATTTTCACTTACAAATTGACCTACACAGTGTCCGGCCATCTACTGACAATTCAATTTTCTAAGTGGTTTTTAAACTGAATATTCTAACACCCAGCAAAGATTCTGCAGTGCTTGTTGACATCCCAGGATCACAACATTGGTAACATGTTCCCTTTCCAAGGTTCTTCTCTGCCAAGCAGCAGCTTATCTAGTCTTTTATTCACAGAATAAAGAATGAACTTTTATAATACCGAACCGTTATAAATAATGAAATGTTAAAATAATGATGAAATGAAATGAACAATATGGTTAAATGAAATACTTAAACAATGATATAATGAATGGACAAGGTGTTAAATGAAATGTTTTGATTAATTTGTGCCTAAATTAATAAGGCTGAAATGAATGTGTCCTTGCAATATCCATTTGTCTGATAAGCAGCGTGCGTGACTTGACAAGCTCACACACGTGCACATCTACATGACACAAAGAAGTACTGTAAATGTCACGACACATAGTGATTCTCTTTACCACAAAATCAGAGCTTTTCTATCTGAAGGAGGAGTGTTTCTGAGGTTTTTTTTCCGTAAAACCTCCTTAACATGGCATGTTGTGATTTGCCAGAAAATCAGAACTCTGGGACGACCACCCAGAATAAACTCATTGAACCACTCCATCTTTTGACAAGCTGTCAAAACCTGTTTGCAAGCTGCAAAGCTGACACAGCTAAGACTCTTTAAGAGTCCATCCGACTTTGATGCAACAACCTTCCTGCCTGTTGTGACCTGGTAGACAACCCAAGACCGGACTGGTTGTACCGCTGTTTTTCTACGAACTTCGGTGCCCTGGGGTCCACCAGACTTCCTGACATTCGGGATCACACCAGGGTCTCCGATCAGGTTTGTAGACACGACAGATTGCGTCTGATGTGGTTCTATAAATCATCAACTTTCTAGTTCATAGCAGACCAAATTCTTTTACACTCAGAACTTAGTTTCTTTCAGATACAAAGGTTATGATCACGCATCATCACATTCCATCAACACATATACATCCATCACACATCGTTTCATAACTTGTCAGGTATTATAATTAGTTTAGAAAGTAAAGTTTGTTTTTAATTAAATACTTGACTCTGTCTGAATTAATACGAAGTGTGTTTATGGTCCCTCAATAAGCAAAGAATCCTAAATTCCTCTGGTTAAACATTCGAAGATCAGTCAGGTTGATGTTTCATATTCATATAGAATCATCACATCTTATTGGTCATAATTTAACCCCCCAATCTCCTTATCACTACGCAGGGTACATTCAATTCAGTACACTTCAGTTTATTTATGTAGCGCCAATTCACTACAAGAGCCATCTCAAGGCACTTCATAAAGTAAACCTTCCAATTTAACCTTCTTATCAGTGTGTTGAGTTCGGTTCATTATTCCAAATAGGAACTGACATTTCATTGTATTGGGACGCTGTTTCAATGACAAATAAATTAGATTGCTTTTCTAGTGAAAGGTTTCCTGTATAAGTAAACCCAGCAGATTGTATTGACTCAATGACTTGTTGTCTCAGTGTCTTTACAGCAATTCTCATAAGAAAGCATGTAGCGACAGTGGAGAGGAAAACTCCCCTTTAGTAGGAAAAAACCTCCAACAGAATCTGGCTCAATATGAGCTATCTGTCACGACTCACTGGGGATTTGAGAAAACAGAACAGACTAGTGTTGGGTACCGAATTCAGTACTTTTTAAGGTAACGACCGAATTCCATAGTACCGACCGAGCACTGATTCACGTCATTTGAAACGGTGCCTCGTTTCGGTACCCGTCCTTCATAACGAGAACTTGCCTAGACAGCTGCGCATGCGCAAGAGCGTTACGTCGTCGGTCGCTGCGAGCGAGTTGTAAACAGAGCAGCATGGTAGAAAGAACGCACGCTAAAGCTTGGGTCCACTTCACTAAATGTGATGGGTAACTGGGTGATGATGAAACCAGCGACAACGAACCGACAACGATCTAAGTGAGATATCCTCATTGTAATCTGCTCCGGTAGGTAAATAAAATGTTTAAGATAACGTTAGCTTGATATGTTAGCTTCCGTTTCGCTAATGGTGCATTCGCTTTCTCCTCGGAACTCCGAATTTCCGACAAGAAGAACATGAACACGCTCTAAAGTTTGGCTTCACTTTACTAAATGATTGGTGATTGGTGATTGGGTCAAGATGAAAGCAGCGACAACGATCTAAGTGTGAGGCATCATCATTTTAATCTGCTCCAGCAGCTAAATAAACTGACTAAAGCCGGGCGGACACTGTGCGACTTTTTCACTCGTAGCACTCAGCTTCAGCTCAAACTGTACGACTTCCTCGCAGGGCAGATCGCACGAGTCATGTGCTCACACTGTACGACCCAGTTCTCGGATGCGACCTGACTGCTCACACTGTACGTCTGGTAGCAACACGTCGGGCCTAAAAAATATGCTAAAAATAGCAGTTTTTACACAACATGTCAGACTTTCTTGTCTTGTTTTGCCTGTTGTCCTTCGGGAGTGCTGCAGGAGGACACACAGGGATTTATGGGGGTTGGATGAAGAAAACAAAATAAAGAAAGTAAATCAGTGTTTTGTGATCAGTTTAATTTGACATGAACACAACAAACACGCTTTCTTGACAATCACTGTGAGTAAAAAAAAATGTGTAGAAATAAAAACGAACAACGTGTGTTATTAGGGAAATAGCGGGCGAGTGGTGTTGATGCATGATTGCGCATGTGCCGTGAGCGGTTCTGGTACTTATTGGGTTGCAGCCGCTCGCTGCGCTGCTTCAGCCCTCAAGAGGGACGAACAAAATATCAAACACTCCAGAAATCAGTGTGAGCTCACGATTGCTGATCGGTAGCTGGTCACGTGGTGTTAATCGACTCTCGTAACCCCCTGTATACTACACGACGCTCAGCGCAAAACTCGCCCCGATCTTGTGGATTCTCGCACGAGTGGAAAATCGGTTCAAAAAAGTGAAAAAGTCTCACAGTGTACGCCCGGCTTAAGATAATGTTAGCTTGATAAATTAGCTTCCATTGATTCCATTAATTATAAAAGAGTATTAAAATTTTGAACACTCAAAAGTATCCAAAATTGGTACCGTTAAGTACCGGTATCGATTCCTAGGTACTTAGTACCGAATCGATTCAAATGTCAAAGGTACCCATCCCTAGAGCAGACACGCAGAAAAAGAAACAAACGAGGATATCTTGGTAACAAAATGAAACATGAATATCAGCAGAGGGAGAATGTTAACTGATGCAGCGTACCAGCTGATGGCCCCCTCCAGGAAGGCATCATACACACTGAGTCGTCAGCTTTTACCAGCATAAACATTTAGACACTTACTTGATGAGAAAAAGCGTGGGGGCTGCCAACGTCTGTCAAACACACAAAGCAGGATTCACGACTTTTGCAAAACATTAAATACATTAAAGTAAACTCATTTTACTTATGAATGCGTGATGCAAGAATAATCTGTTTTAAACTCACCTGTTGATCCTGGTGGATTCCTCTGTGTCATCTGGCTCCTGGGGAACGGCTGTATAATGATCTGGAATTGGGAACTTTGTCAATTTAGTAGAAATACAGTGAAATTACAGTCTTGTGAAAATTAATGTTTTTTTAGTGTTCTAATCTGCAAATTATCTTAGATTCTCATTGATGAACTCCCAGTGGTTTATTATAGTAAGTCATTTTTAATTACAGGTTTTTGAAATGTAATTATTCTGATTGGTTTAGAGAACAGTTGTTCTCTGTGACCATCTCCATTTTCACTCACACAGACATTCAGAGAAATCTGAACAAGCATAATGGCAGCTGAGGTCTGTTCCTCTTCTCCAGAGGAACTCTGACATAATCGATGTAAACATGATAAATGATAAATAAGTTTTTTTGTCTTTTATTGGAAAGAGCATAGATGTGTTAGCCTCAGATGAATCTGAATACAAAACAAGATGCAGTAAATCGAATCGTTCTTTAAGGAAGAAACTAGTGTTAACCATACCATCGTGTGATTGGTTCATCATGCAGCAGCTCACAGACGATGGTGACTTCTTTTCTAGGTCTTTAATGTTCTGAGATGAGATTCAAATGTCGCCAAACCCAGCAACACGACGAGGTGATGAAGCGCAAAGTCACGCAAGTTTCAAGCATCACTGCAGAACAAGAACTTCAACATTCCTTCAGGAGAAACGAAAGTAATTCTGTCGTAAAGAAAAGACTTCACTACTGATCTTGATATAAGATGTTTTTAACTTCGTCTGTAAAACATGAACCATTAGGCTGCATAAAAAGCATTTATTTCTTCATTACAGGACAGAACACATAAAAAGAAACTGATTTGAAACATGCTGGAAACTTCAAATGTGGATTCTGTCATCCAACGACAGTCCTGAGGAAACAAGGTTGTGTTGATAATGTTACGGGTGGAGCGCTGCTGCTGGGAAGAGGACAGAAGGCGAGGCCGGTGAACCGACAGCAGCAGCATGACGGAGGATAGAGTAAACAGAACATCACAAAAAATTGGCCCATCAGTCATTACCAACCTGACCAGTTGTCCAGTTTTGTGTCATTCTGACAGCTGTTGTCCTCTCAGAGCACTTCAGTAGCATGTTTATTGAGATTGACTCAAAATTTAATTTTTCCGGCAGCAGCAGCGAGTTTTTTGTTCCGGTAGTTTAAATAAACCCTCCAGCGCCTTCACAGACCCAGCATGAACTAACTGTGACGGTACAGTTAGAAATGTTTTCTTAATTTTCACTTCATTGCACTTAAATATTTATTAGTTTTTTAGTATTTTTCTTTTAATTCTGTCTTCCCTGCTTTCCATCACCTGTTGCCAGTTTGGGGCAGCAGTAGCTGAACAGGTTGAGCGGGATTTCCAGTAATCGGAAGGTTGCAGGTTCGATCCCGGCTCCAGACAGAGAATACTGTCCTTGGGCAAGACACTTTACCCACCTTGCCTGCTGGTGGTTGTCAGAGGGACCGGTGGCGCCTGTACTCGGCAGCCTCGCCTCCGTCAGTGTGCTCATCACCACCATAGCTCATCACCATCAGTGTATGAATGTGTGTGTGAATGGATGAATGATACACTGTAGTGTAAAGTGCTTTGGAGTCCTTACTCTGAGAGGCGCTATACAAATATGGGTCATTTATCATTTCGTTGCCTTCATCCCATCCTCACACCTGTCCCACATCCATTAATCAGCCCAGCGGCCCTGCTTCTGTAAGCAGTCATCCCTGATGCGTGTTTTTATTGCTCCATTTCCCGCTTTTCTGTTTCTATTTTATTCTATTGACTGTATAAACCTCTCATTCTTCATGTGAATTTCCATAAAACACATATTTTACTTGAGAAAACCAACATCAGGTTCTGTGTGTTGAGATGTGTGATGAAAAACGTGTAACCTTGGGTGTGTTTGAGATACCTGTGTATGGCTTTGGCATTGCAACATAACAGAGTAAGCAGCATTTTAAAAGTGTGTTTCATTTGGATCGACGTCGGGTAGATAAGAAGAGTTTCTGACCTCTGATTTGATGAATATGCTTTAAAACATCAGGGAAAGACTGCATCAAGTAAAGGTTGGTTTATGCTGGACGCGTCCGCGAGGTCCGCACGGCTCCGCACGGAAAAAATGCGTCATTTTAACAACCACGTCCCTTCACCGCGCCTCCGCACGGCCCAAACTTTCAGCGCCGCACACCTAGGAAAATTTCTAACCAAGCGGACGGTCGGACGCGGAAAACATGGCGGACTGGCAAGTACTAGTATGACAGAGGTTCATAAATACAGACATTTGTATGATTCAGCTCTCAAAGATCACCGTGATCAACATGTTGTTAATCATTCTTGGAGAAAAATAGCTCGCACTGTCGGAAAAGACGAGGACGCTGTTAAAAAATGCTGGAATGCCATGTTGTAAACAGTCATTTTTACTTCTACTATGGTGTACTGTTGAATGCATGCTGTAGAGCTCCATGCTGCCCCCTACAGTTTGGGAGAATATTGGCTCACCGCAGAGACAAGCCGCATGAACCATAAACGCTGCAAGTTGTGAAGCGCGTTCCATCCGCGAGCCGCATCACCAAGCGGAAAGTAAATGCGTCAAGCATAAACCAAGCTTCAGCTGGCTAAACAGACTTCGGGTAGCTCTTGGGGACTTTTAAAAGTCTTGAAATCTAAATCAAATTATAAGATGATGGATTTTTAAGGAACCCCATGTCATGTTGTGAGCTGTAGAAGTTGGTGGACCATGTGTGGTGGAGCTGACCAGGAGGCAGGAATGCAGGCACGGATAAAGTAAAAATGGGTTTAATGACAGGACACGGCAGGAACGAGAACAACACGACAAACAACAATGATCTGACAAAGACTGGCACAAGGAGGGAGGTATAAATACACAGGGAAATCAGGAACACATGGGCAGGTTAACGAGGGGCAGGTGAGAACAATAAGGGCTAATCAGGGCAGGAGAGAGACACAGTCAGGAAGGCAGGGGCAGAACGTGACACCCCATTCCTGCCACATAAAAGAAACAAAAGTCACATTAACAGTCATAATGACTTCTTTAAAGTTGGGAGTATGGCCTCAAAAATGTCAATTATGAGTTTCATAGAAACATTTTAACTTTAAAGCATTACTTTTAAAAGGTTATAATTGAGCTACAGAATCTTAAGTATGAACATTCACTTCTTCTTCCCACTGGTTTGCCTCGGTCAGATCGTTCTGTTGGCACATTTTCCAAACAGGAAGTGGAGGTGTAGTAAGACTCTGGCAGGGGGTGACTTGCTCTTTAAGACAAACTGCATCAAAAACTACTTTAAAGCCATAATTATGACCATCTGTGTGAGATTTTTCACTTTTAAGGCGGCAGCTTTGGGATTCCATATATTTAATGCTTTCTAAAATCAAAAATTCAAAATTGTACCATGTCTATGTTTACATTTTAATCAAAAGGTTCAATGTAATAGGATTCAGGGCTGCTTTGAAATGTACTGTAAACAAATTGTTCACTGCTTTATCTAAAAATGAAAATCAAGGATTTTTTTTCAGGGAAAACTGCAAATTAAAAGAAGAAATATACAAAAATGCTCAATGCTGCAAAATAAATCAATGTATGCAAGACGCCATGATCCTTATGTATCAGTGCACAGAAACATGAGAGCAGTACTGCAAATTCTGGATACTTGTGCTGATTTAGAATCAAAACGTTTAAATAAATTTTTCTCCAACAACATTAAATATGTAAGGTTAAAGAGGCTGAACCGGTTCAGTCTGCACAACCCAATTACACACACACACACACACACACACACACACAGAGAGAGAGAGAGAGAGAGAGAGAGAGAGAGAGAGAGAGAGAGAGAGAGAGAGAGAGAGAGAGGAGGGAGAGAGGGAGAGAGAGAGAGAGAGAGAGAGAGAGAGAGAGAGAGGAGTTATCTTGTTTGCAACATCAGAATCAACAAGGAGCAGTGACGCCCTCTGGTGGACAGAATGAGTAAGACAAAAGGAAAATACCTGCCTTCCTGTTATCTGGTTCCACAGCTTAAAGGACATTATGGAAGTTTGACAGCCAAAACATGAATAGAAATAATAAATTTATTCATCATACATTCTCCTGCAATGCCCTGGTCCTGTAGAATGAGCCCTGGCATTTTTACTGTGATTGCCTGTTTTTCTGTAAAATCACAGAAAAAGAGAGATGCTCGGGCCGAGCAGGCTGCTTCATGCGTGTTCACGCTCAGGCATAGCCCGTAGCGTTTGCTATCCGTAGCTTTAGCAGCAGAGAGAGAGGCAGTGCTCACTCAGCGACTTTGTCGCTGTTCCTAACGCCTAGTGACAAAGCTAGCTACATTTCTGAGGACCCTTAACTACTTTCTGTAGAACTTTCTTCTAGATATTTCCTGCAAATTAGCAACAAAATAGCCATTTTCGCTCTGAACCATTCTTTGGTTTGACGTTGTTTCAGCTGTCATCAAGGATATAAATGTTACAGATAAAGATATCAGTTGTGTTATAGCTCACTCAGTATGACGGTGGATTCCTTTGTGGAAGACCTGGGTTCGATTCTGGAATCATAGTTTATTTAGAGTTTCTTTTTACATTAATGGTATATTTTTTTACAGTAAGATGCCCAAATTTTTATTTGAGACTCGCCGAACGGCATTGAATTCACAGATAAAAAAGATGTGGGTTCAACTTTCATTTTGGAACAATTTTTCAAGCAAGGGAAGGGAATGATCTGAGCATGCAGGAGGACTGACCCATCATAAACCTTTGTCGGCTGTGCTGAAGAGAAAGGTACAGAACCAAATTATTTAATTAATTAGCTGCACATTCTCCTGTCCTCTGTCCTCCGGGCCACACACACACACACACACACACGGGACTGTCTCAGCTGTTATTTTCGTTAAGGAGTGTGCACGTATAGCATGCGCGCCTCGTGCACGAGCCTACTATTGAAGCTGCCGTTACGCTTTTGGCCTGAGGGGGCAATGGTGAGCATAAAAATTCACAACTCCGTAAAGTCCCTTTAAAGATAAAAATGTCAAACAAAATGAACAAAAGATTGAATCTGAATGAAAGCAGATGGGATTGAAATTCTTCAGAGGTCAACGAGTTAGCACACGCTGTGCCTGTTAAATGTTTCTGCAACCCTTGTTTGTTTAGGATCCCTGTTAGCACCTGGAACAGCAGCTACTGTTCCTGGGGACTGAAGAACATTTATGCACGAGCTACATACAAGATAAAGAAATCCCTCAAACTGTCATGTTCTGTGGCAAGTGTTTAACCCAGGACACGCAGAATCAGACTCGGAGGCAGGATGTAGAAGAAAAAAAATCTTTATTAGAATAATAACTAAAGGTGCACTGGAAATCCAGCGGGTGAGAGAGCGGGAAGCAGCGTGATTGGGAGAGAGGAGTAGTGTGTCCGAGGAGGGGTGAGCCAGGAGAGCGAGGGAACATCCAAGAGCGCAGAGTGATGGGTATCCAGCAGGTAGGAGAGAGAGGGCAGACTGTGCAGTGAGCGGGTTGGAATCAGTGGAGAGGACGAGGACCGAGGAGGAAGACCGAGAGCTGTATGGTAACACAGTAGGAATCCAAAAACGAGAATGCAGGTTATGGGGAGGGATGACTGAGCCTGGAGCGTAAAAAAAAAAACGGAATTAGGTCAGGGCAAAAAACACGATACAATAAAGGTTTTAAGACAAGGTTCAAGTTTTACGAGGGCTGGGACTCTACCAGAGAGGCGTAATCATCTGGCAACAAGAAGCATCCTCCGTCCTCCTTATGAAGGCGGCCCGCTAATCAGCTGATGGGACGCAGCTGCTGCTCTCTCTCTCTCCTGAAACCAGAGAAGCTCAAAACACAGGTGAGATGATGGAGTGTGGCGAGTGCTCACCTCCCGGCTCACAACACAAACAATAGAACGGCACAATAAAAAAAAACAGATTTAACTCAAGCAAACATCACTAAAACTCAACAGCTCGTCATATTTGAATAATAATATTTAAGGAATATTATAATTTCTGCCATTAGGTGGCAACTGTACTCCTTCCTGTGCAAATAAAGACGTTTCAGGTTTTTGCCCTTTCACTTATGATGATGTCACCTTGTTGTTTTTGTTTTTCCCTTTTGGTCAAACACTTTTAGTCTAAACTTTGACCAATTAAAATTATATTATTAATAATTTTTAAGGTCAATACTTGAAATCAAGATTACTTTAAAAAGCAGATCTTCATAAATGACACAGAAAGACAAAAGGAGTTGCTAGTAGAGCTGCAGATGGAGGATTCAAACTTGCAGAAACAAAAACTGAGGTGGAAAAAGGCCTGGCATGTCTTGTGTCTACAGAAAATACAATTTCCCTAAAGACAAAATTAAAAAATATATATATTTCTCACTGCTTAGACATTAAAGTATTTTGGGTCAGCAGGCAAAGAGTAGATTAATTCAATAGTTTCAATGAAAGGAAATAAACCTGCTGAGTTCAGGACGCACTCGTGAGTTATGAGGGTTAAAGGCAAATGGCTGCATCTTTTAATTCAGAGTCAAGTCAAAAAGAATCTGGCTGAGTCGCATACAAATTACAACTGCAAGAGTTAAAGTTGATTTTCCAGTTTTCAATCTGCCCAAATGTCTGGTTTTCAGTCCCTGGGAACAAAGAGCCGGATCGGTGAGTCAGAAAGGCACAAATGAAACATAACAAGGTGGTGCTGGCGATCAGCAGAGCAAGAAACATACAGGAGTGAAAGTGAAAGTAAGAGAAAATACAAGAAAAGACCCATGAGACAAGATGAGATATCTAAATAATAATGACAAGATTCAATGATCTACATTAAGTCTTCTTTCAGCGATGTAGTTTGTCAGGAGGAAAAAGACACAACAAGGAGGAAAACATGGCAGCTGTTTTACAGGAATGTATAGGTTCAAGCCAGAAATTCATTTTAATAAACTGTAGGACATTATAATTGGGTCAAAAGACTCGAATAGTAGGAAAATGTCTTTTTTCCCTTTAACTCATTGATTATTTCCTGGTCATTACCTCTATGGACAGATTTTCTAGGCACAGCCGTGGTGTGGAGTGTGTCGAGTTTGGTGGCAGGAGAATCTCCTCTCTGCTTTTTGCGGATGATGTGGTCCTCCTAGCTTCATCCAGCTCTGACCTTCAGCTCTTGCTGGGTAGGTTCGCGGCCGAGTGTGAAGCGGCTGGGATGAGGATCAGCACCTCCAAATCCGAGACCATGGTTCTCGACCGGAAAAGGGTGGCTTGCCAACTCCGGGTCAGGAAGAGGTCCTACCTCAAGTGGAGGAGTTTAAGTATCTCGGAGTCTTGTTCACGAGTGAGGGTAGGAGGGATCGGGAGATCGACAGGCGGATTGGTTCGGCGTCTGCAGTGATGCGGACGCTGAGCCGATCTGTCGTGGGGAAGAGGGAGCTGAGCCAGAAAGCCAGGCTCTCGATTTACCGGTCGATCTACGTCCCAATCCTCACCTATGGTCATGAGCTTTGGGTAATGAACGAAAGAGCGAGATCGCAGATACAAGCGGCCAAAACGAGTTTCCTCCGTAGGGTGGCTGGGCTCAGCCTTAGAGATAGGGTGAGGAGCTTGGACATTCGGGAGGGACTCGGAGTAGAACCGCTGCTCCTCCGGATCGAAAGGAGTCAGTTGAGGTGGTTTGGGCATCTGGTCAGGATGCCTCCTGGACGCCTCCCCGGGGAGGTGTTTCGGGCATGTCCTGCTGGCAGGAGGCCCCCGGGTCGACCCAGGACACGTTGGAGAGGTTACATCTCCAATCTGGTCCGGGAACGCCTTGGGGTCCTGCCGGAGGAGCTGGTGGAGGTGGCCGGGGAGAGGACGGTCTGGAGCTCCCTAGTTGGGATGCTGCCCCCGCGACCTGGACCCGGATAAGCGGAGGAAGACGACGACGACTTAATAGAAACTACAGCAAAAGTCCAACAAACAGCTTCATTTGTGTTTTTCTTTCTTTATTTCTGTTTCTGTCCCGTTCTGTTGATGCAGCTTACACAAAACAAACACAGATATGAAACATAATCCTTTAAGCAACCATTTATATCTCAGGTAGTTCGTCTTGGAGAGAAATAGAAACATTTGTAGAAATATTTCAATATTTGTTAATTAATTTTTCTGTACTAATGAATTTTATTCTGTTTGCTCATGAAGTGAAACAAAACAAACTAAAGGATCTCTGAAGATCAATTTGAAGACAGTAAAATATCTTCAAGTGGTTTGCTGGTTTTAAACTGGAAAAGGGGGAATGCTTCCTCCCGTTTGCGAGAGAAGGAGTTAATCTTGGATGGAGGAAGAGACGGATAGATGGATCTGTGAGATCTGAGTCATGACTGCAAGACAGATTATTACAATAAATTTACACCATGAGAAAGTAAACTATTTATGTAGCACCTTTGACCCTACACCGTGGACGGTTTTCAGTCACATCCCACCGGGAGCAGATCCCAGATTTGCTGCAGGGACTTTGTATCTGCTCCTGCCTGGGATTGGGAATGCCTTGGAAGTCTCTAGGAGGAGCTAGAGATTGTCACTAGGGTATGGGAAAGGGGATGGGTGGGTTGTATTCTTCAAAATGCACTCAGTGAATTACTTGGAAACAGAGGCGGATCTAGACTTTTCTGAGTATGGGGTCATCAGGGGGCTACAATATTTGTCTCAGTCCACCATCCTTACACAAGAGTTCATGCTGGAAATTCCTAATTTTCTCATTAGCTTCACTAGTTTTTGGACTTGGAAGTGCATCCACCAATAATCTGACTGGTTCATACATAGGAAAATTTTAACTGACTGGCATAATGAACTGAACACGTTGCACCAACAAGTAGATTCAATTGAAAAGTGAACTTTGAATAAGTGCCTCGAGATGACTCTTGTTGTCAATTGGTGCTATGTAGGTAAACTGAAAGGGAATCATCGTCCAACGTACAGATTAGTGACTGGACAGGGGCCCTTCAGGGGTCCAATCAGATTTCCGCAGGGACCAATAGGGAGCCTAAGGGTCCTCCCTTTCCGGTCGGCTAATGGGTATTCGGAAGAATGAAAAAACGAATGCAAGTCAACTGTGCTAAAAAGGCTATTTTCTAATCCGCTTTGCCTTACGCCCTGGATCACACATATGTTGTACTGCAATTTAACCCTCTCAGGCTAGAAATAAGTTTTGGTAAAAGGATGAACAACTAAGTCCTTCGGTGGTACTTCTGAGTAAATAAGTGCTCATGAAATACATATGTGGCGTAACCAGGTAGGTAGGTTTTAACGTTGCAAATCTGCAACGCCTGCCTCCAGAGGGTTAAATGAAAAGTAAGGATCCAGTCACGTACTTTGAGATTCATCAACTTGTAAAAGTTTGTAATTAGCATGACTACACACCAGAAATCGGCACGTCGCATATGTGACATCACCACAGAATCTCCTCTCCCCTAGCATAGCTGCTACTTACCACATGAGCAGATTTATGGTGGTTCTTTCCTACATTTAATTTACAATAATTTTTACTCTTACTTGAGTAAAAATTTAGGCAAATACTTTTACTTGTACTTGAGTAACAAATTATCAAAGTATTGTTACTCGTAATTAAGTAGGAAATTTTAGTAATCTTTCCACCTCTGCCAGTATCTGAAGACACCAGTTGTTGTGGAAACATTCAGATTTGTATAATTAGAAATAACACTTGACCTTTTGTTAGTAACATCAGTTCATCTATTTTCTATATCCACGAAGGGCCGCGGGGAGCTGGCGCCCGTCTCCAGCAGTCTTCTGGGCACACCCTTTTTGGTACGTCCTGGGCAGGTTGCCACTCCATCGCAGTGTGACTTTTACACATCGCCTGAAAAGTATTTTTCTCTTTGTTGTATCTTTTTTTATTTTTTTTATTTAACTGTGAAATGGAACCAGTTCATCACAACAGCAGCCCTGATACTGGCGTGGCTTCCTGGCAGTGCAGACAAACAGAAAGTAATGGAATGTTGTCCTAAAAACAAGTTTAGAACCACCTCTTTTCATGCTTCAAGTACGAGTCGCTGACTTTGCTGTTCACTTTGTTACTGAAACACCAGCAGTCTCACTCCCTGAGACCTGGAGATAAGATCCAAGAGCAGAGGATGTACAGAGGTTTTTAACAGGACTGATAGCAGAGGAGAAGAAGAGCAAATTCTCATCATGTTTTCATCAAAACCTGAGGAGCAACTGGCCCAGGAGCTGAGCTGTCCCATCTGCCTTCATCTCTACAGCGATCCGGTGGTCCTCCCTTGTGGGCACAACTACTGCAGGGTTTGCATCTGCAAGACAGCAGACTCCCAAGAGATCAGCTGCAAAATACGTCCTCGTTGCCCAGAGTGTCGCGAAGAGTACGAAGGCCTGGAGACCTTGCAGAGGAACTTCAAACTGTCCAACATTGTTGAAGGTTATCGAGCCACCGCATCACCAATTTATGAGGAGATCAAGATCGAGGCGACGACTGAGGCTGACTCAGAGAAGGTTGCCATTTTCTGTGACCACTGCATAGACAACCCATCAGAAGCTGTGAAGAGCTGCTTGAAGTGTGAGGTCTCCTTGTGCTCCAGGCATCTTCAGAAGCACAATGAGAAGGAGTCCTTTAAGTCCCACACCACGGTGGAGCCCCTCAGTGAGCTGGGGACAAAGGGCTGCTCCATCCATCATTGTCCTCTTGGCTACTTTTGTTCCAGTGACATGGCCTCTCTGTGCTCCTCATGCCTTGTAGAAGGTCTTCACCAGAGCCACGATGTTCTCACCTTCAGTGTGGCAGAAGAGGAGATGAGACAAGCCTTGGAGAGCCGCAGCAAGGTATTGACTCACTAGTCCTGATATTTATGCCACGGATGTTTCCCTGCATCGTTGCTCATCGTCTGCAATAGGTCAAGTTGCAGCTAAAGCTAAATTACTGACACATTTTGTATTAGATCCAACATCCTGATGCGGATTTAGATTCTGGTTTACATGGAGAAGGTCAAGATGTTGGTGACCTTTCTGTGGAGGTCAAAGCTGTGAAAAGAGGGTAAAAAACGACTTAAGTAAAAGTGAAAGTATCCAAGGAGTTTTCATCTTAAAAGTATTGAAGTTTGTACTTTAAAATTACTTAAATGTAAAAAAGTAAAAGTATTCATTTAAATATGCATTTAGAGTGTTGCTAAATACACCAAACCAACCCTGGATGAGCACGTCTCCTCGACCTTTCTTTACAATAAGAGCTGAACAAACAGGAGCATAAAGACGCTCCGGCGTTAGTTAGTTAGGACTAAAACGAAAAGTAAAGTAAAGTCACTTGAAAGTCAAACATTTTGAAAAGTGTTGTGGAGTAAAAGTAAAACTAGACTTCAATAAGATTACTAAAGTGCAGATACAGAAAAGCAGTACCAGTACAGTACCTATGAAGTACTTGTACTTTGTTGCATTCCACCACTGGCAGCATAGGATGTTGTTTTTAATCGAATAAATGAACATCAAAAATTGTAGCTTTTCTTTTCGTTTTTGATGAAGTAAAACTGCTACGTAGGGATGGAACGTTTGGAGTGGCAAACAAGCGATTAACAATGCAGATTATGTAAGAGGAATGCCAAGAATAAAAGATTTTACCTGGTGAGAACACTGTGAGCCCATCAACATTGTAGGGACTTCACAACTCCACCGGACTGATCACAAAGCTAGATCAGACATTCTCAAACCTGCCATGTCATTGCTCACGCTTTGGTTATTTTTTATTTCTTGATTACTCTTTGATTTAATCTTGTTCCAAACTAGAACATCCACTTATTCCAGTTTCTCCATTCATTGTGTGTATCACAAATTATTTCTGATGTTTGCAGGTGGTGTCCAGTAGGCTGCAGCTAATAGAGAAGCTGCTGCACAAGGCCACAGAGAGTAAGGGTGTCTCTGAGGCGGCGGCAGACAGAATGATCAAAAAGGCCGTCTCAGTTATGGACAGCATCCAATCAATGGTGGACAGGTAATACACAAACACATGCAGGTACCTGATCTGAAAGATGGCCTTTAACTCATTCACTGACAATGACAACTAAAGTCGAATAAAGTCGACTAAAGTCGCCGAGACAACAAACATCTCGGCTCTGAAGCTGATCTTCTTCCGCATACGTCACATGTCACGTGATCAGAAAACAGAACATCCATGTGTTAGGAGATCGTTTTGGACCGTTCCTGTAAAAAAAGTGAGGCGCGAACCGGCAAGGCGTCTGCCGATCACAATTCGACAACGGATTATGAAAGAACGGATAACGCTCGAAACGCGCGGATTCTTCCTGATGTAAGAGGAGAGTCTCCATTTTGTTTTGGTTGTTTTGGCGTCGACATCATCCTAGCGCGCAACATTCTGTGACTCTTAAAAAAAACTGTAAAAACGGCGAGAAACGCTGGCAGTGAAGGCCTTTAGAAATCAGGAAATGGCTGGCAGCGAACGAGTTAAATAGCTAGTCACCCCTACCTGGTGACTAACTCCACTCCCATTTCACGTTTGAAAACTTTGCCACAAGGAGGTGTTGCCTGGCAGGCCAAGGGGGCAGAGCCGCTAACACACACACACACACACACACACACACACACACACACACACACACACACACACACACACACACACACACAGGCTCACAGCGGCATTGTGACATCATATGGTACCAGCTAACGTCATAGGGTACCTCTTAGCCAATAGCGATGGCAGATTTACATTCAAATGTAGTGCACAGTTATTACCTGAAGTGGGTGCAATGCTGACAGTTTTACGTAGAATATTAAAATTATTACAAAGATGCACAAAAGTGCCTAATTATTAACTACACATGTCTACAATATGATTAACATTTGTATAGTGCATCAGCAAAATAAAGTTGATTTGGGGGTGACTTGCTCTTTAAAGGGAACATATTACGCAAAACCCACTGGTGTTTTACATATTTGACTTTTGTTTCTACAGGTTTTTATTTTACACCAGATCATGGCAGAATTCTAACTACATGAGATCACAGTTCATCCTCCTGCTGATGTGATGTGTTCAGGTACAGGGAGCAGCTGGCCATGCTGCTGGAGACGGAGAGAGGGCAGCACCGGAAAAGCTGGCAGCTGGGAGTGAGTGCTCTGGAGGATCAACAGCAGCAGCTGATCGATGCCCAGAAGAAAGTAAAGGAGGTCCTCGCTGAAACAGACCCAGCTGCCTTCTTACATGGGTACACATTTAGAAATCTTTTCTATACTTCAATATATATATATATATATATAGTGAAGTGCCTCATGATATTTATCTTGAAGAGCGTTACATAAAAGATTGTTTTCTTTCTTTACAAAATACATCTCCTGCTTTCCCATTGAACATGTTTACATCTCAGACAAAGCTACTATATTAAGACACTTCCTCTCTTTCCAGATTCACGAAGATCGAACAGAAGCTTAGAGATGCCACCACAGTTAGCATTTCCTCTGAAATCCCCCCTGACGTTCTACTCAACACCAAGCATCTCCAGTCAAAGCTCAAAACCAACGACTTCCGCTCTGAAATGGTTCGCCTCCTGGAAAGTCTTCACATCCTCCTGAACCCCCAGGAGCTCACCTTCAATGTCTACTCTGCACATCCCAGCTTGTTGATTTCCTCTGACATGCGCACGGTCAAGTACAGCTCAACCAAGCAGTCATACGTGGACCACCCAGAGCGTTTTGCTAGCGCTCCTCAGATCATGTGCACCCAGAGTTTCTCAGGTGGCATACACGTGTGGGTGGTAGAAGTGGGGTCCAGCTGCATGTGGTCCCTCGGTGTGTGCTACAAGAGCATCCTTCGGCGCGGTGACCATAGTCGCCTGGGACACAACACAGTGTCCTGGAGACTTCAGAGGAAAAACGGGAAGCTGACTGCGTGCACAGCCTCCAGCAATATAGCCTTGGCAGAAACACTCAGTCCTCCTACAAAGATTGAGATTGCTCTTGACTATGAAGGTGGGGCCTTAAAGTTCCACAGCACCAACGGTTGTAGGGAACACCTCCACACCTTTAGACATGTGTTCAAGGAGCCCGTTTACCCAGCATTCAGCATTCACTCGAACACACCAGAGTCCTGGATCACGCTGAATAGTGGAATATAATTCTTACATTGAATCTGCATAAAATCTGTTTAAATGCTATTATGTAGGGTTTTACTTTGGTGTTTCAGCACTGAAACACTTTAAATGCTAGTTTATTTGCATATCTGTATTTTGTTATTTATGTCCTAAATACAGTATCAGGGTTTCACCATTTGGGCCAAAACATTCTCAAAAACTGGAAAAGACAGATGCTACTGTTCAAATGATCAATACAAACATAATTGTTTATTTACTGGAAAAGCAAGATCATGAGGTTTTTTTCCTTTATTTTTGTTGATTGGTTTGTTTTTGGTATGTTTATATAAATAAAATATTCTAATATGGATAATGTTTCCAATTTGTGTGATCATTGAACACAAAATAGATTTTTGAAAGTGTGTGTGTGTGTGTGTGTGTGTGTGTGTGTGTGTGTGTGTGTGTGTGTGTGTGTGTGTGTGTGTGTGTGTGTGTGTGTGTGTGTGTGTGTGTGTGTAATCTACTGAATATAGTTGGTGAATGGCAAACAGTGGCTCACATGAACTCTGACATTTAGCTTGAGCTGGCCAACTGCTTTGCGAAAATAAATTATTTATGCACAAATAAATATATTTGCAGTCAATTTTGTGAATCTGCTCATCACATAGGTGTACTAGAAAGTTGTATGTTAGTTTCGTTATTCTTTTTTTTTTAACTTAAATTCATTCCACAGTCTTGCAGCGTCTGGAATTAGAGTTGCCAGAACGGAGGAAAACCCCGTAAAGGTAAAATGATTGAAACGTTTTAAAATTTACTTACGAATACAATTTATGATAGTTATAACAAAAATATTTTAAACATTTCTATCCAGGGAACAGATTATATTATTCACCTAAATATTTGGCATTTAAATATCAAACAACAAAAAGGGTTCTTTATAGCAAATCTGGCAACCCGTTTCCCATCTGTCACACATTGTCATTGAGGACGACATAAACAGTAGTGCACTAGATCCATTTGCTGTTTAAAAATATAGCTTATCACAATAAAGATGGGGTCCGGAGAAAGTACGACTAGAAAAGTATCTTTCGGGGTGGATGATGAGGACAGAGTCAGGATTCTTCGTGGCATAAAGGTAAGGCTAATTTAGCTAGCGTTTGACAAGCCATGCTAACATATTACTTTAGTGCTACGCTGACAACGAAGCAGCGTTTAACATGTTGCTTCACGACTTTTGAGCGTAAGTAAGCCTGTCATCCTAACATCACCTGTTAAAGCATGAAGGTTGGAGGAGAATGCAGGAACCGAGGCAGGTTGAGGTGTCCTTTTTTTGCTACGCCAAACTTCTGCCAACATGTGCTATTTTGTAGCAGTACCCTCTGATAATGAGTAACACAGTAAATATAGCTGTTGAACAAATAAACTATGACATATTTAAAGGCATTCCGGTGAATCCGGCTCAGATAAATTTAACGTAGTGGCTGTAGATGTAACTAGTTACTAAAACTGGTAGCAACTTTAGCTGAGGAAAGATTAAATCAAAACAAACTTCTCGGTATTTTTCAATTTTGTTTATATATTTATTATTTTACTTGCAATATCGAGCTACCACTAAATCGTAATAGATATGTTTTAATGTCAGCAGATCATGTTAGCTTTGCAGCATTGAGACTTTAAATAAACAACATTTGAATGGACTTTGGCGAAGGGCTGTCTCAATGGCAGTTGGGTGCGTTCATGAACACGTTCAGAAATCGAATTCTTGGGTTTTATTCAACTTTTGAAGTGACAATGTAAATTATGGAAGTGTCAAAAATAATATGAAGCCAACAATATATATTTGAATTGCAAAATGACACCTTGATTGTGGAAAAAGACACATACTGGTTGAATGTAGTTATGTAGATGCAGAATTAGGCTATGATTTTTAATGTTCTTTATATTTCTGTGTTCCATTAACAGCAATGTAATAACGACGGTGGCACAGGAGTTAAGTGTTCGCCCCGTAATCGGAAAGTTGCAGGTTCGAGTCCCGCTCAGTCTGTCGCTGTCGTTGTGTCCTTGGGCAAGAGACTTAACCTGCCTTGCCTGCTGGTGGTGGTCGGAGTGACCGGTGGCGCCTGTGCATTGTGCCCCAGGGCAGCTGTGGCTACATCGTAGCTCATCACCTTCAGGGTGTGAATGTGTGTGTGAATGGGTGAATGACTGATTGTGTTGTAAAGCGCCTTGGGGGGTTCCAGGACCCTAGAAGGCGCTATATCAAATACAGGCCATTTACCATTTACCATTAACCATTCATTCATCTGGTCACTGGGCAATGGAAAACGAATAATATAATTAGGGATTTTTTTTTGCCTGCTATTATCAAAATGTCTGAAAATGTCTCATTAGAAGACAATAAAGTTAAAATCGCATAAATAAATATTCTTGCCAGACTGAGTTTCACATTCAGATGCTGTGAGTCATCGACACATGGCACGACCTTCTGTGGTTTTAGACAAAGCTTAACAGTTTCCTTGGATGCCCGAAACACACACGGTTCTACAAATGGCAAAACTACACGGCTGCAGTGAGTCTGTGTGCTCATAAATAAGTTTTGCTGGATCCGTTCCAGACAAAAATAAGAGTATTTTTTAAATTAAAAATCACAACACGTAATCCAAATTTTAAACAGAAAATAAAACTTTAGGATCTAATATTTTGCTTGTATTTATTTCAACTTGGCTGTATCAAATTTGTATTTGTTCTTTTGTCAGCTGTCAGAAGACGTTCTTCAGAGGATGAGAGGAGTAGCCAACATTGCTCCAAATCGATCAGCATCTTCAACTCCGAGCCCCCAGAATGATAAAGGTTTTCGCTCTTTTTTTTTCCTAAATAACACCGTTTACTTTATATAATTCAAGGTCCAGTTGTCTCTTGTTAATATAATAATTTAACAAAACCACAAAAGAAAAAAAATCACTTTCCTTCTTGTTTTTTCTTCTTAATTTTTTAACTAAAAATACACAACAAGACAGTTTTTATTCTTTACTAGCAACATAACCAGATTTTGTCTGTCTGTAGAAACAAGTTTAGCCTTTTTTTTTTGCAACCAAACTGTAATTAAAATGTACTGTAATGAATTTACTACATTAAATTATCATTAAATTAAATGAAAACAACTCATTAAAAAAAGACATCCTGAGCTTTTGTCAGAGCGAACCATCTAGAGGTGAAAAACTGTATTGCACCTTTAAGCCCCAACGCCTCTTGTTCGTTAATGTGCATCTCCAGTCAGCCAACAGAGCTAAAACACTTAGTTTTACAATTATTATTCACAAGTTGTGCCTTTTTATTCAAATGTTAAGGCCCAGCTTGTGGGGCTGCAACATGGGGGCTTGTCCAGGATCTGAGCCCAGGACCTCTTGCACCCAAGCAAGAGGATGTGTTTATATATATATATATATATATGTGTGTATGCATATGTATGTATATATATATATATGTGTATGTATATGTATGTATATATATATGTATATATATATATATAATTTATATTTATTATATATATATGTATTATATATGTATATATATATATATTTATATAATCTCAATTCAATTCAAATTCAAAAATACTTGATTAATCCCAGAGGGAAATTGATTATATAAAATTATTAGTTCTTTCATTCTCTACTAAAGATTAATTTGTTTCACTGAAGTTTACCTGTAAGGTTGAGTTTTAATTGCAGTGATTTTATTAAATGTTCTCCTTTCTCCTCCATCAAGGGTCGACCCTTTGATATTCTGTCTTCCTTTCATCAGGTTCTTCTCACGGTTCCAGCTCTGACTCTCAAGCAAAGCAGAGCCAACAACAGCGAGCCAAACCAAGCAGCCAGTCCAGCAAACCAGTCTCCTTCACCAAGGAAGAACAGAGAAGGTGGGTGGGGTCAAGGTTCACCAGAGCAAGCTTATTTATGTCTGGCAAACAGGAACACCTTTGATGATGAAACTGGTCTTCAGATCTTCCCCAGGAGCTAATTAAGTCTCTGATTTAGTATAAAATAAATATGAACCACTGAAATCTTTTTCTGTAAGGCTTGGTTAAAATTTCTCGAACTTAAAAAGTGAATTAGTGACTGAAGGCATCATTATTGCACGTATTTTGAAAAAGTTTTTGTTGTTTTGTGCAGCTTTTTGCTGCTTGAAAAGTAATTTAGGTAAAAAACAAAGACAAACCCCTCCCCACTCCCCAGAGATTTAACATTTGAAAGGAAATCAAGGTTTGTTTATTCCCTAGTACTGTTTATATTTACTTAACTGTGAATATTTTTGCTTAAGACCTTCAGTTGTTGTAAAAAGTACAAAATTAACCTGATGTTGGTGTAAATGCAGTTGTGGGATTAATTATTTGCAATACTAATTGACATTAAATACGATATGGATCGTTTGGGTTTAAAATGTTGGAAATACATCTTTACTTTGCACATTGCACAAACAGGGTTAATCTGAGATTTGGCATCTTAACTTTAGACTGTATCGCCCCCTTGTGGACAAGTTGTTTCCTGCACACAATGTGAGGAATTTTTAAATAATAAATTCAAACCGGCAATAAACCCATTCATGATTTATGCATTTAGATCTGAGCACCAGCAGACAATACTGAAGGACGAGTTGGCCAAGATGGCACAACGAGAGCCGGAGGCAACGAGGGAGGAAGTGACCAAAGCCATGAGCCGAGAAAGACAACGCACTCTCCAGGAAGCTGAGAAAGCCAAACAACTGGTATGCAGTTTGACCACACACACATTAGTTTTTAAATCTCACAGAAGCACAATTAAGTTGCAATTGCTGACTGGAATCGAAGTAATCTGTTATACATTTTTAAAATATGATTAGCATGAGTTGGTTAGAATTTTTCATGGTTTGTTGAATGCATAACTTTTATAACCTGCGGGTTTTATGTCTGAGCTGCTCTCAGCTTGTGTTTGTCCATTAATGATGCTCCGAACAACGTGTTGTATGCCTCTGCTTGTGCAAGAAGGGCTTTCACTCATAAGTGTATGAAATGTGCAGGATGCAATTCAAGATGCATTTGAAAAGAAACCTCTTAATTATTTCTCTCGTGATATCTGGGTGTATCACATACAGTTAGATTTTCAAGAATGAGCTAAACAGCTCATCAATAAAGCCAAAATATATTGATTATGAATTGATTCACCATTACAACAGTGGGAAAAAAGCTTGATTCGGTGTTTTTAATGGTGAGGTTCACTTGTTTAATCAATACAATGGTCTCTAGTGGGAATAAATGCCTTGTAAGTCGTACTCTGGGGAAAAAAGCTCTGGTGCGCCTGTTTCAGCATCTAGAAGATTCTCACATCAAAGCTGAGATTCAGACGCCAGGATTTGGAGTCTTAATTCCTGATATTTGGACCCCTCCAGAAATGCGACTCTATCACTGACTCCATTTAGTCTTCAACGTTTATGTTTTATCTCCTTTAATAACACAAGCCTGAAGGAGTTCTGCTGTGTGGTGGAGTTGCTAATGCTAGCTGTTAGCTTCAGCTAGTCAAGACGTTCTTTGCTGTTTCCTGGACGCTAAACCAACAACAGCCTTCCCCGTCGTGAGTCAAGATGGGCGAGTCCATAAATGTTAGGTGACAGTGTGACGTAGATCTGTCAGGATTTTCTAATCCTAGAGTTTCACCGTCTGTTTTCTATCAGAAGCGAATGCAGGAGATAGGTGTAGGAGACTATTTTCATGTTCAGCCTGCATGAAAAAAAGTGACAGATTATAGTCAGAACTAATGAAAAAAACATTTTTTTTCAAGTGGAAATGTCCTTTCTCTGGTGCATAAAGAAGATGCATCTTCAATATTAGTTGGATTGGATAAAAATCCAAGTAAGGGACTTAGGGGTTTATCTTGAGCATCGTTTGGGGTTTGGAAGTCTCAGTCAGCTGTTCTTTCATGAAAATACTTCTCTCTGGTATGGTTTCATATGATAATGGATCAAAGCAAGTCTCCCTTACTGTAAGCATCACAGTACCTTGGGTAGCTCTCTAATATTAAAGTTTTATTAGGAGAAAGAGTTTTAGAAGGATCAAAGAAATCTAGTTTTCCATCATTTGGGCGTCCGCTAACGACCTGTAGGAGGAGCTGTTGCTCCCTCTTTTCATTGATTCAAAAAACAGTTTTATAATTTGTAATCTGAAAAAAGAAGAAAGGATTCAGGTTTTTACAGGAGTTCAGTAATGTTGCTGGCTGAAAACTCATTAACTCGAGTGCCTCCGACTTGGAGGAGATGCATTTTTCCAGAGTCACGTCGTGATTCAGTTTGTTGAGTTTTTCTCCTGTTAAATCACGTCGGAGCATTTAGCACTGACGCAGATTGGTTCTTGGGTTTGCATTTGTAATTTCCGTGGTGACACTCGCTCTGCTTCGCTTCTTTTCTTATCCACACCTATTACATAGCTGCTCCTCCTTTCTATCTTTTCCTCTTTTCTGTGTTCTCCCTCGCTCATGTTCCGGGGGTTTCTGTCCTTCTTTTCTCCCTCACCTACCCTCCATCTCCTTCTGTCTTTTTCTCTTTTCTATCCCAGCCCATCACTCTCTCCTTCCTGCCCTGGAGACAGTATTATCAGTCTGGTGCACACGGTAAATTGCACCCTGAGAGTTTCCTGGGGCTGGAGATAGGGAGTGGGGCAGAGTTGGAATTATAGTTGTGGAAAGGGGAGAGCCTGTTGTACACACCAGTTGGTGCCTGTTTCATGTGACTCCCCCCCCCTCGTGTTGAGACGTGCTGTAGTGTCTGTCTTATCTCCACTCCAACATACTCCTACTTCTAATAGAAGGCTGCTGGAGGGATGTCGTGAGCAGAATGACCAGTTGTGTTGGACTGGGCCTTTTAATGCTAAGGGCTTCTTGTAATTACTGTTTCTTGTGCTATGAATACAGATCTGCACACATTTGGGACATATTTTTGCAGATTTCTCCATATTCTCAACTCTAATAAAAAATCTTGCTCATGCTGTTAAGACAAAGAGCTTAATCATCACATCCCTCATGTGTTATTATGATCACTGCATGCAACATAGTCTCTGGTTAATCTTGAAATTCTGAGAAAGTCTTGAAAATTTACCAGAATGTGGTTTAAGTAAGATTTGATCGTTTTTGGTCCATTTTTTAAATCACAATTTAGCTCTTTTCTCGTTTTTAGCGGTGCAATTTGTAAACAAACACAATGTCAATAGAGAGATGTAACAATGATTTGGAAACAAATGCTTCTATGAGAATTTTCTAGTTGGAAGCAAAAAAAAAAAGATGCCAGTTTTGCTGGTTTTTGCCATTTTTAAGCTATGATTAAAGCTACAATAGCAATTCTGCAAAACAAATTAGCTCAAAACAACTTTCTAATATAATTTAGCTATAAATACATTATGGAGATCAAAAAAACGATTCAAGTGGTTCAATTCAATTCAAGTTTATTTATATAGCGCCAAATCACGACAAGAGTCGTCTCAAGGCACTTCACATAATAAACATTCCAATTCAGGTCAGTTCATTAAGCCAATCAGAAATACTGTTTCCTATATAAGGAACCCAGCAAATTGCATGACTTTACAGCAATCCTCATACTAAGCAAGCATAAAGCGACAGTGGAGAGGAAAACTCCCTTTTAACAGGAAGAAACCTCCAGAGAATCCTGGCTCAGTATAAGCAGCCATCCTCCACGACTCACTGGGGATCGAGAAGACAGAGCAGGCGCACGCACACACACACACACACACACACACACACACACACACACACACACACACACACACACACACACACACACACACACACACACACACACACACACACACACGCACACACGCACGTGCGCGCACACACACACACACACAGACACACACACACAGACAGACAGAAAAACAGTCAGTCAGTAATGTGTCTATAGTTATATTGTGATTTCTTAGTAAATATTCTATTTGGTGAGCGATAAACTTTATTGTATTTATCCTAGTGGATCTATAATTAAATGGGTAAACTAGTAGTAGCACATCCAATGTCAAGGAAAGCAAAAAGTTATTATCAGGAGAGAGATGATGTTTAAGTGGTTAGCAGCCATGTGCTGGACCAGTGGTTCCTAACCTGGGGGTCCCGACCCCCACAAGGGGGCGCCAAAGCCTCTCAGTGGGTCGCCAGGACCTCTCCACTTTAAGGGGCTAAAACTTCATTTATTAGTTGTTTATAGCCTACATTTTGCTCACATTTTTTTATGAGTGAAAAGTTTAGTGATATTAAGACAGGAAATAATTAGTACAGAAAAAGTAACACACTTTTAAGAACATTTTGCTCAGCTCACTGTTTTATTTTCAAGTGTCAAAAGTTCATTAAAGGTAGGACTGGTTGATTAATCACAGCGTTTACAGTAAATAATCTAGTATAAACAGTAATATACACATTGAAGTACATTTTGCTCAGTGTATTTTTTATGTGTCAAATGTTTATTGAAAGGAATGATTGATTTATCAGTGTTTACAAGAAACAATGTGTTCAGAAAAGTAATACAAACTGTCAAGCACATTATGCTCTGTTTGGTTTTGTTAATGACTTTGTTCTGTACTGGAGCCTACTATTGCTGTTATCTATTGAATCAAAGCATATTAAAATGTTCTTGAACAATTTTATTATTTCTTGATACTGTTTGTACTGGAAGAGAGAATGAGAGGGGGTCCTCAGAAATTTTACTGGTAAAAAAGGGGTCCCTCGGGAAAAAGGTTGGGAACCACTGTGCTAGACGATGGCCCCCTCCATGAGGCCACCACAGCTCAGCAGAACATCATTGTAGCTTCTTCTGGGGAGAAAAACACTTAGAGAGAAAATAAAGTTAACAGCTGAAATTGAACAAAATAGTACAGTTAAAGAGCAGACTGTAGAATAAAGCAGTAGAGTGTGAAAAGTGGTCAGTGTGTCCTCCAGCAGTCTAAGCCTATAGCAGCATAACTACAGAGTTAACTCTGGATAATCTATCCTATTTAGATGTAGGCATGTTGGAGGCAGGGCAAGGGAGAGCCGTCTTTACCGACTGTACACTCCACCTCCCTGTAATCCCCCACTTGTCCAGATTTAGGCTAACATCAGATTTTAACCATAGGCCCTATCAAATAAAAATGTTTTAAGCCTATTCTTAAAAGTAGACAAGGTGTCTGCCTCACGGACTAAGGCTGGGAGCTGGTTCCACAGGAGAGGAGCCTGATAACTAAAAGATCTGCCTCCCATCCTAATGTTAGATATTCTGGGAACCACCAGTAAACCTGCAGTCTGAGAGCGAAGTGCTCGGTTAGGAACGTATGGAACAATCAGATCACTGATGTGTGATGGAGCTTGATTATAAAGAGCTTTGTATGTGAGAAGAAGGATCTTAAAATCTATTCTGAATTTAACAGGTAGCCATTGTAGGGAAGCTAAGACAAGAGAAATATGATCTCTCTTTTTAATTCTCATCAGAACTCTAGCTGCAGCATTTTGGACAAGCTGAAGACTTTCATCTACATTCTGTGGACTTCCTGAGAGTAATGAATTACAGTAATCCAGTCTTGATGTAATAAATGCATGAACTAGTTTTTCAGCATCACTCCTGGAAAGGATGCTTCTAATCTTAACAATATTCCGAAGGTGGAAAAAGGAAATCCTACAAACCTGTTTAACCTGGGAGTTGAATGACATGTCCTGGTCAAAGATAACACCAAGGTTCCTTACTTTGTTCTCAGAGATTAATGTAATGCCATTCGGGTCAGGTGACTGACTAAGCAATTTCCTTTTCTGGATTTCTGGTCCAAAGATGAGAACTTCCGTCTTGTCTTGATTTAAAAGCAAAACGTTTAGAATCATGCAATTTTTTATGTCCTCAAGACAAGCCTGTAATCTACCCAACCGATTAGAATCAGAATCAGAATCAGAATAGGTTTATTGCCATTGTCAGTGAACAAACAATTCACAAACTAGGAACTTGCTTCGGTACTAATGTGCTACATATAACATGAATAATAAGATTAAAAATAAAATAAAATAGAATAAAATATAATAAAAAAACTAGAATAAAACTGTCAGCTATAAAAAATGGCAGGTAATGGTAACATGGCCGATAACGTGACGTTGTGTCGAGTACAGAAGACGAGCATGGTTTTGTGTTCGGTTCATCACGGTTAATGGATAAATATAACTGAGTATCGTCAGCATAACAGTGGAAGTTTATTCCATGCTGTCTATTGAGTTTACCAATTGGGAGCATATATATAGTAAAAAGAATTGGTCCAACTCTCGCATTTTTCAAAAACCTTTGCCATTAACACATTTTGGACCAAAACCCACCTTAGTTTTCCTACTAAATTCAGTCTTAAAAGTTACAAATATCATCTGGCTTTTAGTATCACAATATATCCTATCTTCTCCCCTGTGCTGTAAAGTATAGAGCTCCGGGAGTTGACGCCACTTCTCCCGGCATGCAACAGTTCAAATCGAAACAGCGCCATATTGGCAGGCAGACACCCGCAGCTGGGCTATTTGTTATTGTCAGAAAACTCAATCAAATGGGAAGTATGGTAGATTCCTGTTGTGCCCCAGAATGCCAGAACAGACAGTGACGACATAAGGGATGAGCCATCTACAGGATTCCTCAAGATCTGGAGCGCCACAAACGTTGGATCATTGTAATAAAACACGCTAGTGACCGGGCTAAAATGAAACTGCAGAATCCCGAGAGTAAAGGTTTTCGCTTATGCAGCGACCACTTCATATCAGGTACTTAAACCAACGTTTTCTCAACTGTGTATGGTATTTATTTCAAATGCTTTTATTACGATTCTTAGTGGGCTTCCTAAACTTATTTTGGTGGGGCTTTTTCTGTCTTATTACTCATAGCAACAAGTAAACGTCACGTAAAACGTTGCCTCGTGAGTTCTGCGTGTTGCCGTTTACGTATCTTATGATCACAGCAATTAACCGGCTAAGCTGTATTTCATTTTTAAGCAATGGTTGATCAACTGTCAGATCACACATAAAAAGCACTTTGGATTGCTATTATCTGTCTCACTGAGACAGATCTCAGACAGATCCTGAGACGCTCCTGCCTGACATATTTATTTTATTCACGGAAAAAAATCAAACTAGTGATTTCTCTTGGCGTTCGGTTTATACATTCAAGCAGCACAGCACTCTATTTAAACTACTTACATGTAAATCTATGTTATTTGTCCATCCATCCATTTTCATCAGCTTATCCGGAGTCGGGTTGCGGGGGCAGTAGCCTAAGGCGAGAGGCCCAGACTTCCCTCTCCCCAGCCGCCTGAGCCAGCTCCTCCGGGGAAATCCCAAGGCGTTCCCTGGCCAGGTCCGGTAAGAAGTCCGCTCCGACAGCTTCTGGCGTTTTTAAAAAGTATCCCAGGGGCACGGTAAAGGTCGGAGATGTTTAGTCTATTTTATTTCTGACTATATAAAACGATTTCTTCGGTTTTAAAGTGTGAAGTAAACTCTGACCAAGTAAAATCCAAGCCGATCCCGTTCATTTTGTTTACCTTAGTTGCCTGCCAACATGGCGTCTACTCTCTGAGAGTCACGTGACGTCCGGAGCTCTATATCGCCGGATGCTTACTAATACACACCTCTAATCTTTAGCTTGGTAAAAGAGTATTAATAGCAATAAAGTAATGTAACAACAGTTTGGAAAGAGATGCTTTTATAAGCATTTGCTACTTGAGATGTTTTTCCCCCATAAAATACCTCTAATAATAACAATAAATAAACAAATAATAAAATAAAGAAGCCATTGCATATTTTTCTTCCCATTTGAAACAGTGATTCATTGTTGATAAATGTCCTGTTTTTGAGTAATAATAATAAAGGTTTGGTACATTCGTATTTGTTCCAAGGTCTGTTTTTTTTGTTTTGGCCAAAATGTCTTAATTGTTTTCTTCCTGCAAATACTCAGAAACTGCTTCATCCATTATCTATGAATAAACTGTAAAGGGGGGCTGGCTGAAGGTAAGAAAACTGAAATAAAAATGTTCAGAGTTTTATTTGGGTCACCTCAGTTGGCTTCTTCAAACACTTTTGCCAAAACAAATTAATTACAAATTTTGTGGCACTTAGGGATGGGGTAGCCTGGCCTGCCAGACTCCTACTCTTTAATTCTGCACAGAGAAAGGGTCTGGGAACTCTCCTATTCAAATAACCCCACCCCCTGAGATTTCTAACCGAGCCAATCAGTGCTGAGTAGCGTACGTCACACACCACGACGCCGAGTTTGTCATAAACATGGCGACTAAAGCGGCGGCTCTTTCCTCTGTTCTAAATGACTAGAATGTGTTTAAAACCTCAACAAGTAGAAGCGCTAAAAGCATTTCTTCTTCTTCTAAAAAAAGAAAGATGCTTGCGCCGTTGCCAGACGCCATTTTTGACTACAGCTAAAAAACTACAGCGTCGCACGGTACAGTCGGCATTTCCATCTTTTCTCTGATGAGTTATTTTTGTGTTGCCTAGAACCGCCTCTCATGTGCCTCTCTGCCTGTGAATAACCAGACTCTTTCTCTGTGCAGAATAAAACAGAGGACGAGTCTGGCAGGCCCGGCTAGGGATGAGTATCTTTGACATTTGAATAGATAAGACACACATTTTCAGTATCTACGAATCGATATTGGTAATTAACAGTACCAATTTTGTATACTTTTGAGTGTTTAATGATTGTTAAAACAAATTTTAAATTAAATGTATATTTTTTTCTCAATATAGAACCATATTTGATAAATATCATGATAATAATGCAATCATCGTAGCAAAATTCTTCATTATGAAAACCTTTAACCAGAACTGTTTCTAAATAATGCAAAAACTAAAACCCAGCTCCATATTACTCCTATTTCCCCTCTGGACAGACTGTGATGGGTGGGTCCTTGTAGTGGTAGAGACTGCTAATTAAACCGAAGCAATGATGTCTGCTGTGGACTAAATTTACTGTGTATCTTCATTCCTTTTGCCGTTCTTTTTCAAACAGTTGATTTTTTCCTACTCGGAAGTTGGAATTTATGAGGAGAAAGAAAATGCACCATTAGCTAAAAAATCAAGCTAACGTTATCTTAAACAGTTTATTTTGCTGCTGGGGCAGATTAAGGCACCTCACACTTAGATCGTTGCCGCTGGTTTCATCATCGCCCAACAACCCATCACATGAACTGAAGCCAAACTTTAGAGCGCGCGTTCCCTTTCTTTTAGTCGGAATTTCTGAGTTGGTTGGCTAGTCCTCCTTATGGGGTGTCACATTTTCTCATCTTTCCTCACTCATGGAAACAATCTCAAGTAGGGGTTGAGACAGTTTCAGACTTCGGGCACGACTTTGTGACTACTTCGACAGTAAATTTGTGTCGTGAGTTGTTTAAACATACACAAAATTCCAGTAAGACCAAGGCTCATCAGGAAATTAGGAAACTAGGGGTGTGTATTGATAAGAATCTGGCGATAAGATATGTGTCATAATACAGAGGAGATCATACTATATTTTGTCGACTGATATCACTAATATTTATATATTGTGATAGTGATATCATAAGATGAAATATTTTGTAGTATTTAAAGCACTTTCACTTCACTACAATCTACATCTGGCAATGGGCTTACACTCTTTGTACAGGAAAGCATTTAAATAAGGGAATGCGTGCCATCTTTCCTGGAGAAATCAAAAGCTTTCAGAAGAATGACCACATGGGGAGAGGGGGAATCGGAGTGTACAGACGATTGAGCATTTATTGTGTAACTGGGAGCAGAAAGGATTTAAGGATGGACAAAAAAGATGAAACTGAGCATTTTGTGAAGGGTTGGGGTGAATAATGAAGAGGAGACGAGAATGAATGGGACTGAAAGTGAAGATGACGCGCTTCTCCTGAAAAGAAAGGAACGAAGCAAAGGATGAATGAGGAGTCTTCACAAGTGATTTAACTCTTCCCAAAGGATCGTGAGGAGGTGGAACAGATTAAAACAACAATCAAATGAAAGGGAAGAAGTATCTATTAGTGATGTTTCTTAAGGCGTTTGGATAGCTAAAGCAGGAAGGTGTTTCTATATGATTAAAAAGAAATTTGCAAGATGATTAAACAGTTAGCATAGCTATGTGATGTTGGATGGGGATGACAGGAAGGATGAGGGTGAGAAGCAGATTGGCTGATGGAGGAGATTCTGAAGGAAGAAGCAAAAATGAAAGAAAAGCAGCCAAAGGAGTGAAAATTAAACCATGATTTATTCAAAGGAAGAAATAGACAAAAAGTTGAATAAGATACTTTAGAAAAGGTGAAAGACATCAAGTTGAGACGTACCGTATGTCTCACACTGCTCAAAATGAACCGCTAGTAAATAATTGTAAAAATGAACAAGTGTGCATGTGTTAGAGCAGTATTAATCAAATATGGATTTAAATTTCCGCCCCAAAGGGTCACAGAAACAATGCAGTCGATAAAATTGTTTTAGTATTATTTTGTCTCATTCCAGTTCAAATGAATTTATCTTGTTGTCATGTTTAATAAAGTCACTGTAAATAAATGAGGCAGAATGAGAGCAGCACACACATATGTAGGACTGAAAGGAATCATCGAATGATTTGATTAATTAAATTCCTTGATTCATTTTTTATTGATTCGAAGCTTTGTTAAATGTGCGCACCACAGTCTGAACACATTTTACTGGCACACTACATGGAAATCTAGGTGCTGAGGAGGGAAACGGAAAAACCAGCAAAGACAAAACCATTGTAAAAGGCAGAAACGGTCCTAAATAGTGGATCAAGAGTTAAACTAGGTGGAGAATTGCTAGTGCTAAGCTAGCAGGTAGCATTCTCACGAGCAAGTGTGGTTCAGAAAAATTGGTTGTGAATGACTAAACTGAATACAATTTAGACTAGGTTATGTTTCCAACTTGTACATAATATATTTATACCACAAGTTAATTATTACCGGTAGAAATGAAATGTTTTTCGCGTTGAAATTTCGATTATATGTGAACAAATTTAGATATGTTATTTTGACTAGGAGGAGTGATATTTATACAAACCTAAAATGTAAATGAAATGTAAGTCAGATTTTGTTCCATAAATATTTATTAACTATAAATATCAGCTGGGAAAGACGGAACTCGACAACACCAATTTAATATATATTATTGAGCTTTTTATAATTTAGTTGTTTTATTTTCATAATTTTAGCAGCAGACCACAGTCTCGTTTCACTTGAAACATCGTCAAATAGAATACTTGATTACTCGGTGGAGGATTTGATAAGAGTACTCGAATACTAAAATATTCGATAGCTGTAGCCCTACACAAACACACAGACACACACTAGTGTTGTCAAAAAAATCGTTACCTAGATATAAATCGATACTAAAAGTGGTATCTAAATTAGATATTCCATCCCTGTGGTATCGATATTATGGACTATTATAGACAGCCTTCTTCAAGTACACCAACACGCCAGATGCCGTAAAGCAACCTCCGCCTCCCAGACAGACAGAAGAAGAAGACGCAGCATGGCTACACTGCAATTTCCCACGCGAGTTGTCTCCGATCCAAGTTTTGTCTGCCAAATAAATAAACAAAAACTTAAACAGCAAATTTGGGAGGCGCTTCACAACCCAACTTAATTAGCATACCAAGTCCGACACGTAGTTGTATATTCACGCTTATATGCTTAAGGAAAACTCCCGTTTATTGCAACCTGGACTTAATTTCTAGCATGCAGTACGTTTGTTTACTCACGCTGACAACTTTGGTGCTACTTGGATTCCCCGGGGTATTTAGATCCATCGGCGAATCGCCATCAGTGTATATCCATATAACGGGTGCGGACGGGCACCCTTGGTGCAGCCTCGAAATAAGACATTATCTGCACCAAAACATCTCAATGTCGAAGGTTTTGTTAGGAATCATTAACGTGATTCCCCCTGTTCGTTTGGAGCGGGTCTGGGATTTCTAGGCGTAAACAGACTAGCCGCGGCTAATTAACCGGCACTTTTAATGACGTCACTGCCGTGCGCCGATCTGTTTTTATTAAGATTACCGGTAGATGTACCTTTGTCCTACTGTGGAGAAAACTGTTTTCTCCCTTTATTGACCAACAGAGTTGTTCAAAAGTACAGAACAAAACATATGGCATTACAGCTTATGACAAAAATGCACCTTAAACAGAGTTTAAGCAGCAAAACATCACTCTGCAAATAGTGTGTATATAGTGAGACAATTCATGATTTAAAGTGTTAACTTTCGCCAGTTTTTGTATGCACGTTTTAAAAAATGCAGATACTTGAAAGGTTTAAGCACTTTATACACTTAATTCTTAACATTTAATTTTTGCAATATAAATTGAGGAATGTTAGTTTTTGAACAAACTTGTTCAATAAATTGGTGTTTTCAAATGGTATCGAAATCGAGCATCGAGTTTTTTTTCAAGTATCGAATCGAGTTTGAAATGTTAGTATCGTGACAACCGTAACACACACACACACATACACACAAACCCTTTTGGTAAGTAATTGTGTTAAATAATCAACCCAAATAACTACAATTATATTTTTATTGTGTTAAAATGCATCATGACAAAACCCATTATGCAGTAGGAGTGTATCAATACATCATTCTACATCAAGTTTATGATCACTAATCCAAAATATAAACATTTATGTAATAACTATTTATCAAACATGGATTTATTTTGAAAATTGCTTAATTTTCATTTCCCGCCTGTTTCTGCTCATCACCAAACACGTTCAATGAAGAATCTAGTGGCGTAATGGCGAACAGTGAGTCTGTGAAGCAGTCTCTCTCCTGGAAAACGATGTTCAACCACTTGTAATATTGTTCCATATCGATCACGGGATCCTAAATCAAATCCAAATCAAATCATAACTGAATTAGAGAAATTGGCAAACACCAGACTGTGTTCCACAGTTTGGTCATAATATCGTGATTAAACTGGCCTACACCCGTAGAATGCAGGATGGGAAAAATCAAAATCAAAGAAGGAACATGATGGCTGAATATCGGCTGATGTTGGATTAATAAATATTTGCAATCCTAGACTACATTATCCTTATGTACTGTTGTATGGAAACCAAACAAGACATAGATTCAGTGTTTAGCCACGAGTGTTTGAATTAAATGGGGGGAGCTTGGAGGAGAGGAAGCCACAGGTGCTTCCTGTCCTTTTAATGGATGGGTGCTGCTCTGAGTCACAAGTCAGAGAACTGGACAATGATGTGCATGTGCTGTTTAGTGGTCCTCCCCGCCACCCTTCTCCCCTTTTTCTCCTGTCTTTTGTCCTCTTCCTGGTGAACTGCCTGA
Source organism: Nothobranchius furzeri (assembly GCF_043380555.1). Taxonomy (NCBI): domain Eukaryota; kingdom Metazoa; phylum Chordata; class Actinopteri; order Cyprinodontiformes; family Nothobranchiidae; genus Nothobranchius; species Nothobranchius furzeri. Next base: position 50,995,574 of record NC_091755.1, on the reverse strand, counting down.
TCCCTCCATTCCTCTGTCCATTCCTGCATCATTCAGCGAAGGACCTCACCCACTGTGCTGCTCTCTGAATACTCTTTGTTAATGGTAAATCTTCTGCAGATTAATTTCAGAATGAGAGTAGGGACTGGGAGAATGGAAAGAAAGGAAGCAAGGCGAACTGAAGGGCTAAAAGGGATTTTCTTCTTTTTCATAACGTATTAATGGCCTTTTGGAGCCTGTTCAAAGCAAAAGAACGTTATAAGTCACATTAGCATACGGTAAATCTCTCTCTCTGTTCTCGCGGAATAATTAGGAAGCTCATCTTATTAGCTGCCCTTTACTTTCCTCTGATGCAGCTTCAGCTAATAAAAGATGTCATCCATGCTTTCCTGTTTTCAAGCATGCCTTCAAACCACAGTGGAATCTATTGAATGTTATTATGACTTATTGTGATGAAGATAATATCGGAATGCACATTTTTATTTTTATAGGAATTCGGCTTTGTAATGCGAAGGATATGGGGTCTATGGTCAGGTTCATAACAAAGCATGGCAAGGGCTATTTACACATAAGTAATTTACTCATTGAGTAAGTGTTGGATAAAGTTTGCAGTTCGTGATTTCAATTCAATTCAATTCAAAAATACTTTATTAATCCCAGAGGGAAATTGATTTCTACTGGAGATCTTTTGCCTATTTCTCTCCTAATTAGTGACAGATCATTCTGTGATTTTAAATGAAAGGGAAATCTTTTTACCACACATGGGCTTCATTGGAAACAAAACGCTGAGAAAATTGTTTGGGATTTTGCCAAAACGTCTTGGTAATTTGACCATTTTAAACCATCGGTTGCATACGTGTCTATTCATAAACGTCACACAAAGGTAAATCCATCAAAGTTTGTTAAAGTGTGTTTCAATTATGTACTTTTAGAGCCAGAGTTTACAGGACTTGGAGCTGAAAGTCCAGCCTTCACCAAATTATTAATTACGTACAACTATGGGATCAGTTAATACGGTATTGACCCGAATATAGGACGACCCCGATTATAAGACAATCCCTCTTTTCAAGACTTATCTTCAGGAAAGACAAAAAAAAAATCACTTTTTAACGAAGCAATTTTTGTTGAAAGTTTATGAACAAATACTGAGAAAAAAATACAATTTTAATCCAAACCATCAGAACTTTGCTGACACGTGAAATCAAAAGTCAAACGAGGCTTGTATTCAGACGCCCTCTGCCTTGCTGTACTCACTCACTCTCATGTTGCTGCGGGGTGTACAATCAGATCGCTACACCGGCCGACTCCTCCCAGAATGTCACCCTCACTGCCATCCAAGGCATGCAATGTTTTGACGCCTCTGCTAAATTGACCACCATCATCTTAAAAATTGCATAACTCTGCCATACTATGTTAACTGCCATTGACGACAATAGTCGTCATTTTAAATCCAGCTGTTCACTGCCAATGACGATTATGGTCATCATCAATTGCAATTTTTTTTTACTGTCGGCATCAGAACGAGCCCCTGCATCGTGAGAAAAAACATCCCAGTTCTAAAGCTGATCTTGTCACATGATCAGAAAGCAGAACAACCATGTGTTAGGAGATCGTTTTGGGCCGCTGCTATAAAAAAAGTGAGGCGCGAACCAGAAAAGCTTCTGCCGATCACAATTCAACAACGGATTATGAAAGAACAGATAATGCTTGAAACGTGGGGATTCTTCCTGATGTAAGAGGTGAGTCTATTCTTTGTTTTGGTAGTTTTGGTGTTGACATCATCGTAGAGCGCAATGTTCTGTGAATCTTGAAAAAAAACTGTGAAAAAGCCGAAAATCACTGGCATCAAAGGGCTTTTCTGATCAGGAAACGGCTGGCAGTTGATGAGTTCCGGACCTCTCGTTTCCAACTTTTTCTCCTGTTGAGAACACACAGCCTGGCGCCCTCTGCTGTTACGGGTGTGTAATGGTTAGACCCCGATAAGACGACCCCACATTTAAAAATTATTTTCAATGAAAAAAACCTCGTCTTATATTCAGGTCAATACGGTAAATGAACAACTATCTGAATCATCATAAGTAAACACCTGAAGGAAAAAAATAATTTAAAGTTAATTTTTACTCATTTGGTCTGGAGAATGTCCCATTTGTTTAGATGGAGAGTGCTTAAAGAGTATACTGCAGCCAGCCACTAGGGGTGCACTTGTTTTGTTTCAATCTCAAGTCACACATTATATTCTGTCTGGTTACAGTGGTGTGAAAAACTATTTGCCCCCTTCCTGATTTCTTATTCTTTTGCATGTTTGTCACACAAAATGTTTCTGATCATCAAACACATTTAACGGTTAAATTTTAACCGTTAGTCAAAGATAACACAAGTAAACACAAAATGCAGTTTTGAAATGATGGTTTTTATTATTTAGGAGGAGAACAAAATCCAAACCTACATTGCCCTGTGTAAAAAAGTAATTGCCCCCTGAACCTAATAACTGGTTGGGCCTCCCTTAGCAGCAATAACTGCAATCAAGCGTTTGCGATAACTTGCTACGAGTTTTTAGAGCGCTCTGGAGGAAATTTGACTCACTCATCTTTGCAGAATTGTTGTAATTCAGTTTTATTTGAGGGTTTTCTAGCATGAACCGCCTTTTTAAGGTCATGCCATAGCATCTCAATAGGATTCAGGTCAGGACTTTGACTAGGCCACTCCAAAGTCTTCATTCTGTTGTTCTTCAGCCATTCAGAGGTGGATTTGCTGGTGTGTTTTGGGTCACTGTCCTGCTGCAGCACCCAAGATGGCTTCAGCTTTAGTTGACGAACAGATGGCCGGACATTCTCCTTCAGGATGTTTTGGTAGACGGTAGAATTCATGGTTCCATTTATCACAGCAAGCCTTCCAGTTCCTGAAGCAGCAAAACAACCCCAGACCATCACACTACCACCACCATATTTTACTGTTGGTATGATGCTCATTGTCTGAAATGCTGTGTTACTTCTATGCCAGATGTAACGGGACATTTGCCTTCCAAAAAGTTCAACTTTTGTCTCATCAGTCCACAAGGTATTTTCCCAAAAGTCTTGGCGATCATTGAGATGTTTCTTAGCAAAACTGAGA